>NC_059377.1:2036540-2259040 GCF_019703515.2 Myxocyprinus asiaticus
ATTTGGTATGTATGTGAATCTAATTTTTTTGTATTCTACTCAAGTCCTTTCCAATCTGTATGATGTTTTAACCGTACGTTTGACAGTATGGTGTACAGTAAATAATGTATTTCATAAGTTATGAAACTTAAGGAACACTTGTAATTTGTCAGAAAATTATAAAGCATTGTTTATATTGTCTATATGCATTGTAAAGTCCAGTGCCCAGATGCATAAAACACCTTAAGTTTTTCCCTTAAGTATAACACTTAAAGTGTGATTTTCCCTTACATGAGGGCATTGCATATAATCCCTTAGACAGTTCTCTTAGCTAAGGGAAACCATTAAGGAATTTACTACAGTGAGCCAGATTTTACCATAATAAAATGCTAATGTTACCATGGATACAACAAGTCCCTACCTTACACAGGAAAGATTTGAACTCAAAAGTGTTTGAATCTATTAATTTCCAGGATTGTACATCATACAAATGAAAATCCGCCTGTGTTTCCTCCATAAATTAGTTTGAAAAAATCTTTATGCAGTAATCACAAATGACTGTGATGACTGTCACAAATCACAATATGAAAGACAAGCAATCGATTTCTCTAACATGCAGATCAAAAAAAAGAAAGAAAAGAAAAGAGATTTCTCTACAAGCTGCTGTCAGGATCCCGCCATCTCTGTCTGGTTTTTTGTTTACCCTTTAGTTGCAGAATTCTGTCATACAAGTTTGGGTTCTGTTTATGCTTTTGGTTTTGAGTTTGCTGTCTACCATGTATTTCTCAACCCTGCCTGTATTTTTATTCGCTGTCTCGTTCCCTGGTCCCACCCTCTCATTTACCTCATTATCTGTTCAGTTGCTACACCTGCCCTCATCGTTTGACTCTTAATTTCTCCCTGTATATATTTCTTTCTTGCGCTCTGTCCTGTGCTGGTTCATATCTCGAGTTCCTCGTGTTGTCGTGTTCTCAGCCTCCGGTCCTGTCAGATTGTAGTTTTTGTATACTCCCCCACCCAGGCCATCCAAGATGTATCTGACTTTCTTCATCAAAACAGAATTTAAGATTTTTAGGATTTAATTTCAGGCCTCCTCCTCTAAACAATGCAAGTGAATGTACTCCATTTTTTGACAGTCCAAAATTCATATTTAGGGTCCATCAAAACAATCCACACGACTCCAGTCGACAAATAAAGTTCTTCTGAACACAAACGATTGATTATTTTGAGAAACAAAACAATACTTATATACTTTTTAACTACAAATGTTCGCTTCCGTACATCTCTGTGACGTGCGCTCATGAAAAGGATGACGTAAACTCGTTGGTAAGGTCATGTGTCACGTGGAGGAGGAGTCAGGAAGCGCGTCATTGTTTACATTGTTTTTTTAATTATTATTTGGAAATTATTTTTTATTTTATTTTATATTGTTTTGAAATTATTTTGGACTGTTTTGGTTTGTGAACGGCGCTTGGTCTGTGGTCTGTGCAAGTTTCTATTGTAAACAATGACGCGCTTCCTGACTCCTCCACGTGACACGTGACCTTACCAACGAGCTTACGTCATCCCTCTCATGAGCGCGTGTCACAGAGATGTATGGAAGCGAACATTTGTAGTTAAAAAGTATGTAAGTATTGTTTTGTTTCTCAAAATAATCAATCGTTTGTGTTCAGAAGAACTTTATTTGTCGACTGGAGTCATGTGATTTATTTTGATGCACCCTAAATATGCATTTTGGACCATTTTGGAGTACATTCACTTGCATTGTATAAAGGAGGAGGCCTGAAATGAAATCTTAAAAATCTTAAATTCTGTTTTGATGAAGAAAGAAACTCAGATACATCTTGGATGGTCTGAGGGTGAGTAAATTTTCATTTTTGGGTGAACTATTCCTTTAAGTGCTATTTGAAAGACTCGTATATTCATATTAATATTTCTACCACATGACCTCTAGGTGGCGCTGATTTGCGACGCAAATGTTTTTAGGCCTTATTTTGATATTTTATGTAACAAAAATGCACACCACAGGGCAACGTGCCGCCACTTACATAAGAATATATGGGCTGCCCTGTGAATGTGCAGAATGATTGACAGGCAGAACGTCTTCTGATTGGCTAAGTAAACGATCTGACCGCGGCCCGCAGACATCTTTTTTCTGTCCTGTTTACCGAGCCTAGTGCTGTTACAGAGACAGGTGTGATATTTCATGGCACCTATTTAAGTGATATTGAAAATAGGATAAAAAATATGTTTTCTGCATGTCATTTCATAAAAAAATCACTTACAGCACCTTTTTTTGTGTGTTTTTTTTTTTTATTTCAGTGCAGTGCGTCAAAGTATGCTAAAATATGTATTTATATTATTTAAGGGACTCAAAAGCAAGCATACAGCAGGGCTCTTCAACTACTTTCTTGCGGGGGCCAGATTATCCAGATGAAAGCTTGGCGGGGGTCAAACCTTTTTCCGTATTTATTTTAGCTAACACTTTCATCACAAGTAACATGTTACTTAAAAAATAACACCCTTAGTACTGTGCATTTATTCATATTAAAATAGACACAGGGCATACTGTATATTGAATTACAATTTTTTAAGGTCTGGCCATAAATTCCTTCATAAGATCTGGCTGAAGAACAAACATGACTTATACTCTTAACTAAGAAATAATTTTCTATCAACTTTACTTAGAAAAAAAAAAAAAAAAAGCCCATAATAATAATTTTTACATTTTAGGGCTATTGTTTACAAATTATTAAAACTGAGGAGAAACATTTAGACCTGCTAAAGCCCTCTCACAATATCAACCCACATATGTCATGTTTACTTAAGAATGCAATTAAATGACCGTTGAGAGACGGCTAAGTTGATTCTGTATGTATAATTCTGTTGTTAAATCTATTCTTGTCTTTGTTGGAATCAATAAAAAATGTTAATACCAAAAAGAATGTATTTAAATTTCATTTTCTTTTTGAAAAAAAAAAAAAAGAGATAAAATGTCTATTCTTCCATTTTCTCTATAAAGTATCAACCTATTCAGTAAGGAAAAAATTTGTCCTGCAAATATTGTGAATTTTCCCACAATAGCCAGTGCAGGAGCCAGATTTTTGTGCAGATAATCATTGGCAAAAGAAGAACAAACTGAGTTGATGCTGTTCATGATTGAAAAGGCTGACTCACAGCTGTATAGAACCAAATATTATCAGGATATTTGCAGGTTCAGTTTCACGTTATCACTTTTTTACGAGCCTGACCATGAACAGAACCTGAACAGATGAGACACGATCGTTTGACACTTCAAGAATAAATAAAAGCAAACCTTTCAGCGCATTTTCTTTGAACGTTCAGTTTTCATAATCGATTGCTTTTGTTGCCTAATGTGCATCTATGCTGACAACATTTCTGTCACAAAATTTTTTTTTATCTAAATACATTTGATTGAAAAAGACGCTATCAAATGCTCACCTAAACAGTGCAATCCATCTTTAGCAAAGCAGTGTAACTAAACTATCGTGAGAAAAGCTTAAACGCGCGCTCCTGTATGGAAAACTGATGACGGCTGTATGCTGTTGCACGTGCCAATGAGCGTTGTTAAACTCACCGCTGACTGCTGAGGCTCGCGCCTATGAACGCTGAGTTTTGTACAGAAAGCACTCTGATATATCAGATGGTGAGACATTTTGATCAAAAATCAATCGGAGGGCCAGACAAAGATGATTGGTGGGCTGGATTTGGCCCGCGGGCCACCAGTTGACTAGCCCTGGTATACAGTATATCCATTACTTATTTTCTCACTTGGCAAACAACATGTATAATACATCATATTTACCTAAATCTTAAATTGTTCACATACTTTGATAAATTAATTTTTAGTGGCACAATACTTTGAAATCCATTAATCACATTGCTTTATTTATGAAATAAATTATTTCAGAAATGAAGGCATTTCCTCTCAATATACTAACACAATGGCTGTGTACTTGCAGAATGAGGCAGAACTATAAATGTAAACCTATGCGTTGGCCACTATGTGTAGGTTTGATGCAGAAGTATAAACCGGCCTTTACAGCAATTGAGAATAACAATGTTACAGCAGAACTCACGGGTCGATGTTGATTTTGATGGTGGTCATGTTCTTGTCTCTCTGTTTGTTATCAGCTGCATTGACTGTTGACACAGAAAGTCATTTGTTACAGCATAAAACATGACAGACATTTATCATTCAGACAGCTTTTATTTGAAAATAACAGATCTATATTAGTAATATTATAACTATAGTATGACAGCAATATTGTTACTACTAGTACTTATACTTTTAATAAGAATATTAATACAATGTTTTATGAAAACACTAAAACACTGTATGACAAAAGGCAGACATAATCTGCGTACTATTTACAATTCTTTAGAATGGTTTTAAGCAAATGAATTGTCCATTTATATCCATCTTCAGATGAAACAAACTAATTTACAGCATGCCAAATGTCATGCAGTATAAATGATCACTAACTGGTTCTGAAAAAAATGAGCATTTTTGAGAAACAAGGTATAAAGTCGTTGAGTGCAACATAAGGAGTAATCTTACCGAGAATCTCATCAAAGATTTTATATAATCCAGGGACAAATGTGATCTCCCGCAAGTTCATTCCAATTTCTTCATCAAAAACCCACATTTGCTGGAAAACACACAATCGTTTGAATTTTATGTACAGTTGTTTTACAGTATTGAAACAGTCGTGCTTGAAGGCATAAATCAAATGAACTTGCGATTGAAACCATAACGGTACAAGCATCAAGTGAATTCCAAATGCATACTTTAGCAACCCCACTACAATCAACAAATTATGGTCTACTCATTTTTGTCTGGAACAGACTGGAGATTTTGACACAAAAGGCTGGGTTCACATTTTTATGAATAGCATCTAAATCATTGACTGGATCCCTAATCTTGATCCTGGTACCTGCCATAGTTTCCAGGTTAAATCTGTATTTGCTCTCACCTGAGTGACGGGTTCCACCGAGCCGATGTAAGTGTCTGGTCGCAGGAGGATGTGCTCCAGTTGAGTCTTCTTCTGGTAGATCCTCTCCACTGACATCTTCTTAGAAGTCTCTTTCTTCCCCGCCTCACTCTTGCCTGCATCTCCCCGGCCGTTCAGCTCGTCTTTCTTCGCACCATTGTTCTTGTCAAAGAGGGTCTGTTGTTAGATACATCCGTGCAACTCTGTTAAACTTCTATATGGCTATCAAATGATTACTTAAAAATGGTTTGCTCTAGTTATCTTTACTCTTTCATGTCTGAATGATTCTATGGAATTGATGTGATTTAAATCTGTGGCGAATCAATAACAATAATCAAAACCAAGCTGGAAAAGTGTTCAGGTAAACCAAGACTGCCTAATTTACGAGTGTTCTAAGTAAATGAGGTTGGAAATGCAAATAAAAATACATTTGTGCAACGGATACTCTTACTTCAACTTATTTATATATATTGAGAAAAATATATATGTATTTTTTCTAGGCTGGAGAACAATAAAAGTGTCCCTAATGTTGGTAATGTCAGTGCCAGTTACACTTCCAAGACTACATTCATTTTTGTTTGTAAAAATGTTAACATGTATTAAGTTGCTTAAAAGCAATAGTTTTGTGCTCAAAGTGAAAATGATGACATATCAGGACAGTATTCTCATTTAAACACATGGGAAACACTTTTGTGTGCTCAAACCTGCATCTTTTAAATTAGCAGTCATGACTTCTGTTCATTAGGACTACATAAATACAAACTCATTCTTAAATCAGACCTACATGTAAATAATGAGGGATTGTCCAACTACTAATGTGAAACTATGCATGTTTTGGTCAAAGGTCATGTTTATTATGTGCACTGACGTTTTCCAACTCTACACATCATATATCTGTTTTGATCTGTAATCTAGGCTCATAGTAACTTCATTCGTTAGTACTGGTCTGGGATCAGCATTAACAGAACCCAATGTCTCTCACCATAGGCATCCCTCTTTGTTTTGGCGTTGAGTGGTTTAAATGCAGATCAAACCATTAACTCTAGCTCACATAATAATCTTTAAAACTTGTAAGGGCCTTGGGAGAAATAAACGCACGATCTCTCTATATAAACATTTCAACAGTGAGTTTGACTCAAACGAAGACTAAAAAGGTGAAATCAGTGGAAAGTCAGTCATTCACAGCTATCGTGAATCAAACACAAAATAACTTTCCTCTACATCACCATCAAGAGCTTTACAAATCATCATCATACCAAAACATGATGATTAAATGTGTAGTGATAATGTTTAAATGGATATATTTTGCGTCACGTGAGTCATAAATTCATGCAGATGAGCGTATGAGCTAATTTCTACTGGGTTTGAAGAATCATATAGCTAAAAGACTAAAGCACATGTGTGCAGTCAACACACATTGGTTATAATTATTCATAGTCAACGTGTGCATGTAATAACGCGTGAACTATCATGTTAATAATAATTAATGACTTACCACCCATGTTAAGCCACCGCTTCCCGCTGCACCGTTAGACATTTTCTTTTGTGTGTGTGTCTCCCAAGAAAAACAATTAGAAACTGTCCATATGTAGTCAGCAAACGCCTCAACTCAGGGCACCATCCGGGCTTGTGTGGTGTCTCCTTTCTTTGTTTATTTATTGCTGCAATAGAGCTGAGTTTCTGAGAGCGTGTCTCATGAAGGCAGTATGCACGCTCAGAGAGAATGTTTCTCGGCTATTGTTAAAATCGACCACCGGCGACTGCTCAAGGCCTACGACACTAAGCCTTTTAACTCGCTCCTTAATATTAAATAGTGATAAAAACACCGTAATTACATGCTAATTAAAACAAAATTAGTTAATAAATTACACAAACAAATCAAGTTAATTTCCCCATTAACTGAGTAGAATTAATGCCCGTTAAAAAGGATTTTCATTCAATAACGCACCGCCGAGACGTCCGTCCGGCTACACCATCCGCACGGCGACACGCCCCCACAGCTCCACCAAACCAATTGTATTCAAGAAAATCTGAGGCGCCGGTATTTTAACCAATAAGAATATGATAGTTGGAATGTGACGTTATGTACTTTAAATTTCTGGAAAAAAGTCAGAATTTCTAAAAATAAAAAAGTCGGAATTTCTAAATATGTTTTTCAGACTAAGAATCTGTTTATTTATTTATTTATTTATTCATGCATTTATCTATTATTTTTTATCAGGCTGAGGTTAAACTACTCACAGATTTGTCGATGTATTAAAGTCTAATTAAAGACAGACAGACAGATAGATAGATAGATAGTGTCATGGAATATTTAAGTCTCTTTCCCTCTCAGTAAGAAAACTCTCGAAGTCAGGAGTTCCAGATGTCAAAGTTTACTGAGCAAAACAACAAAACCTGAGATGCCAGCTGTTAATCTGATTCTCTCATTCAAGGCTTACATCTTTATACACTTCTGTTATCATGAATTACCTCATAAGCACACCTCTCCTGTCATTTTAGCCAATAAGCGTGCTTTTCCACTTTCTTTGTTTGTCACCATTATTTCACAGGCTTCTTTTTAATGGTGGAATTCTGCCAGTTAGTCTATTTTTTTTTAAAATAACCTTTTAAATTCATTTGATATGAAAGTATACATTTTAGTAAACAGAATAGAACAGTTTAAGCATAATACAGTAACTTCGACTATTGGCTGTGGTAATCTTTAACTATTGGCTGTGCCATTCAGTGCCTTAGGAACGCATTCTCTCTGCCTTGCACCATTGTGTTTTTACAGCATAAGCACTTAGGCTTCATATTCTCTTTCCTGGATTACATAATGCCCAGACTATTCTATATAAGTACTCTTTCTATGTTTGATATATAAAAATATACTTTAATATATAAAAATATACTATATATTCCCCCCTTATTCCCCCCCTCTATTGCCCTTATCCAGAGTGCAACATCACAAGTCAGTCTCCTTCATTCCTACCAAGTGACCAATGTAAGTCACACATTCCTCTAACAATGACTGATCTTATGGAACTGCGCTCCGGAGGAGAAATAAGACCAAACATCTCCCCCCACATTTGGCTAGGAGGGAGTAAAAGATCTAATCTCCCTAACTAAGTTCTTTCTTGGGGGTGACCAAATCAACTTCTTGTATAAAAGCATGTGCGTGTAGACTTAGCCTTGCCCGTGGTTATGGTTATGTAGAGTACATCAGTGATTAGACTTATTTCAGTAGGTTAACATACTTCTGTGATTAAGCAATATCAGCAGATTACTCAGCATATGATATGTCCCACGGTGCCAGAGGAACTCACAGACATTTCCGGTAGCCTGGAGTGCTTTCTGGTGGTGTTGGAGCAGACAGCGGGTTTTTAAACCTGCAGTTGAGTCTTGCTCTTGCTACTAAGCACTGAGGTGCTCGTCGATCCTCTCTTCATTCTGCGATGTCTTATCCTCTGGCCCTCCAGTGGTACTTCCAGTGTTTTTAAAGTTTAAACATGCATACCAACAGCAATTTACTTGGTTAATAGTAACTTCAGAAATTATTCAAACGATAAATGATACTTTTAAAATTTTCAAAAAGTACAGATAATCAGAATAAACCTTCTTATCATTCCCTTTTAGTTCTGGTCACATTACCTCGTAACACGGATAATGACCTGCTTCAGACCTTCATTTGCATGACTTGATTAAACAACAAACATCATATATTTTACTCTAAAAGAAATAAATGACTTCAGGAAGGGGCATATGACAAAATAATAAACATAATACCCTCTATCTTCCTGCCTATTCTATCCATTCTAAAGTACTTCCTAATTTTGTAAAAAATTAAATACAATGCATATGCTAACTCCCTTGCTATCCAAAAACAATAGAAAATTGAAAATAAAAAGTCAAAAATAAAAGGCTCCCCTTCCCTACCGCTTTTTGGGTAACAGAGTTTTACATTATTTCATCCAGTTTATCCATTCCAGGACCTATGGAACACATATTGGCCCCAATTTCAATTCCAGATGGCTTTACAGACACATTGATCATCTGTTTAGCTGCAGCACTGGCCAGCATTGATCTGAGGAGAGGCACAACACAACACAACAACAAAACAAAAATAACAATAGCTACAGCTATTATCATTCCTACTTTAGTAAGCCATTCTTTCCAGGATCCAAATAGCTTGTCAAACCAGTTTCCAAAGTGCTGATCTCTTCCTGCATTTTCAGTCACTTCCTCCCTCAGTCCCTTCAGCTTCTTCATGCTTTAGTAAAGGATCCATCAGGAGCTGTATTATTTGGGAAATAAGTGCAACAGTCAGCTCCAAACATTACACAAACCCCTCCTTTTTCCACCAGCAGCCAATTTAATGTCTATTTTGCCACACCATCTTACTTGTAGGTCCTAGTTTTTCTCCTAAGGCCTTCAATGCATCATCAGTGTAATTAATGAATCTTTGCTGATTGTAGTAAATATAATTAATCCATTATCTATTCTTATTAACCGGTATCCACACAAATATAGACTCAAAGTCTGATTTTACTTCATCTCTAGCTTTAAATTTAAGTGGTATTCCTCTTGGTTGACCAATTGCATCCAAGAATACATTAGGGTCTGGCTGGTATGCTCTTTTTACTCTATATTCTCTCTGTGCAGTCTCTCTAGATCCTTTTGGAGTTTCAGATTTCTTTGGATCCCATGTTAACATTGTTATTTCTTGCACTAGCCTTACTCTAGTACATATTCCTTTCCACCCTTTGGGTAACATAGCCCGTAATCATCTTCCTCCACAAATCCAAAAGTAGTCTGCTATAGCTACTGTTTGTTCCTCATATGTTTTAATCACAGGAGAGACCAAAGTTTGCTTTTCACAATTTTCAAGGCATCCTTCCACAGATTTATCCATACATCTTGGAGTTTCTATTATTGTAAAATTTTCCTTCACTGTGGGTCTTGCCAATATCATTCTGTTAATCTGATAACCTTTGGCTTGATCATCATATATTTGTCCCTCCAGATGCCAAATCATTGTGCAGTTGCCCTGAAATGTTCCTACATTAACCTCTCCAGTGGATTTATTAAAACACTCATATTCAAGTCTGGGGTTTAGGACATATTTTAAAGGTTTTTCTCGCATCTATTCGAATGTCTAAACGTTTACATTTATCTCCCCAAACTTCCTTATTGCAATATTCTTGAAACTCTGGATGTCCTAAGATTGCCAAACACTCGGCTGGGCAGAAGGGTATTTTTCTTTTAGCACAGTTTTGTGAGTAATATTGGGCATAATGCATATAATCATATTGGTTGGACACTACTGAAAGTTTTTTCAGAGGTGATGGTGAACATAACACGCAATTAGACATTCCTGATTGTTTTGCTGTATACTCTGCCCACTTGAAACAATCATTATGGTATGCATTCTCCAGTAATCTTTCATTTTCCAATAATGGGTCTACTTCATAGTCTGTACCATTACAGATGTCATAAGAGATTCCTAGTGGCAATTTTATAGACCTCTTATTAATGGATTTAGTTACTCGAGTACCTTGTGTCAGGTCAGTAGCATTATGGAGACCATTCGGGAGACCACTCAAGGGCTGAGAAGTCAATTGTCAATTGACCAACATCAGTATCAATGTCAGAACCTCTCTCACCTTCCTGTCCTGTCTCCACTGGCTGCGGTACATCCTCCTGCAGCAGAACTTCATCTCTTGCTTCAGCATGCTTAGCTGCCCTAAATGAGGTGCAACAGTGTTACTACTCTCTCCTTCCTCCTCTGCACTTCCTTCTCCTTGTTCTGCCCTTTCTTGGTCATGAGCTTCAAGTTCTCCTTCAGCCTCTTCCTGATCGTCTTCTGCCCTATCTATTTAGTCTTCTCGTCTCCTTGGTCTCACTCTAGGCACTCTAGTGCAGTGATTTAAATGATACCACGTTGTGCTACCTTCCACCTCCACTGCTGTTGCGGTTGCCCTTACTACCTTATAAGATCCTTCCCTTCTGGGTTCATTCCATCTCCTACTAAAAACTCTCAGGTACACTTGGTCTCCAGGAAATATGGGACAGGGTGCTTCTTCTTCTTCTCTGGGTCCCCTGTTCTGTTCCTGTGAATAAACAGCTTCATGTATAACAGTTAGTTGTCTTATGTAAGCCCTTAATTCCATCTGCAACTGTTCTAGAGGTGGGCCTTCATAAGGACCTCTCAAATATGGTACTGGCATGGGTCTGCCTGTTAGCATTTCAGGCAGTGTTAGATTGATGATTCTATAGGTCTGCATGTGGTAACTCATCAGTGCAAGAGGTAGAGCATCAACCCAATTGAGTTTAGTGTCAGCACAAATTTTGTTGAGCTTAGCTTTGAGAGTTCCATTTACTCTTTCTACCATTCCCTGTGGATGAGAGACACACCCTAGTCTTTGTTTCATTCTCAGCTGTTGCAACACTGTTTTCACTGTTCTTTGAATGAATGCTGAGCCATTATCAGAACTGATTTGAGATGGTATACCAAATCTTGGAATTACTTCTCTGGTAAAAAAATTAATCACAGCTTGAGCTCCCTGATCTGCTGACGATACTGCTTCTATCCATCTGCTGAATCTGTCTATTATCACCAGCATGTATCTTTGATCTCTCACTGATTTTATCATATCCACATAGTCACCAGATGTTTAAATGGTCCTTCTGGGACATTCAGCCAAAAATCCATCTAATATTGCTTGTAGGTATGGGGCCCAATATCCTTGTTGTTTTATTTTTCTAATCACTTCCCCCCTTGCGCAATGGTCAAAACCATGCACATCTGAGATTAGAATAGTAAGGAGTGCTGTTGGAGCAATCATGTGTCCTTCATGTGATCGCCATATACCATTTACATCCTTGCTTGCACCTCTTTGTTGCCATACCCTGTGTTTGTAAATGCCAGCTTGTTGCTGCATATGTGCTATATCATCCAATTGGGGTTGAGGCTGAATCAAAACTGAAGATGCCATTACTGCTAATTGGCATCCTGAGGCCCTTTTGGCATATAAGTCTGCAGCATTATTACCTTGAATGACAAAATCATTGCCTTTTTTGTGTGCTTGACATTTGATGATAGCCAATCTCTTTGGATGCATCATGGCTGAAATTAGTGTTGGGCCTCATGTATTCAGATAGAAGACAAAGGCAGGCCTAACACAGTCGTAAAACCTGACTGAGGCTCACACAGAGTTATACATTTTACTGATAAAAACTGCGCCAAAATCAAACAAAGGGAGTCCAAAACAGATTACAATCCCATGAAGCCTTGCTCTCTAAAGAATTGAACTCTCAACTCCTATTGGATGAGGCACACGACAGAACGCCCCTCAACCATGACGTCATCAGGAGTAGAAGTACCTCTGAGATGCTTCCGGGAATTGCTTCCAGCAACTTTGCTTGCTGTGAGAAGACGCAGCTCATCGCTGCTCTCAGGTGTAGCCTTGTGGCACAAGGAAGTAACATCCGACTTGAAACTGTGGCCATAGAATCTCCATCTCGCTAGACGAGTTGAGATTTCTCTGTGTTCCACCGAACACTCTAACGGATCCGAAGGAGACTGCCGAGCAATCCGCATCTTCATCCGTTTGCCTGCAGAAGTGAAGAGAAAAAGATTTCTCTTTCATCTTCAATCAAGTCGACATCGCTGATTTGTCCGCCAGCCTGCCGAGAATCAGCAGCCATACCGCCCGCCGACAGAGCGAGGAAACTGCCTCCCGTCATCACCTGAGCCTCGAGGAACCGAGTCGGAGTTAAAGGACGGATGACCACATATTCTACCTGCGTCCTCATAGGATTCAAGTAAGAGGTTTACATCTGGGCAGAGATATTATCTTTGATAATTATTAATTATTGCTAATAACCAAACCCGCTCCTGAACGTGGCGCACTACATTTAATGGTGCGCCGTGTGAGGTTTTAATGAGTTAGATTCTATTATTTAATTTAAATATTAATTAATAACTAAAGAAAAAATTATTAACTATTTCTGATAGTAACACTGATCTAAACAACCAGTAGAACCTATATTAGCTTGATTATTTGGTCACCATGCTGAATTGGTGTCCCATCACTCTTTTTGAATCCTCATTTCCAAACTGCTCCAAATAGATGACACACTCCATGTGCATATGCATAATCTGTATAAATATTAACAGTTTGATTTTTAGCCAATAGACAAGCTTCAGTCAGTGCTTTTAATTCAGCCAATTGTACCGAGCATGGCTGCTCAAAATGCTGCAACACAATTGGGACAAAATTTTTGTCTTCTCTCTTGATAATAGCATACCCAGCATGATTTTCCAGATGGTCTCTGAAACATGACCCATCTACAAAATAATCTGCCTCTGCATCAATGATTGGTGTTGACTCTTTTTATTACACATTCATGAGGTGTTCCGTCCCCTTCTAGAGGAATGAAATTGGCTGGGTTTATTGTTGTGCATCGCTTTATGGTGATGTCTGGGTAAACACCTTGCTTGGGTTAAAACAAATCTACCTAGTTCTAATAGTTCTATTACTTTATGATGAGTGTAAATTATTACTGGGTAGCCCATTGTTATGGTGGAAGCTTTGTCATAAGCAAAATACACTGCTGCAAGTCCTTGATAAGATGGCGGGTAGCCTTGTGCTACATTGTCCAATTTGGTGCTATACTAAGCTATTGGTTGCTTTTACTCCCACTACAAGTTTCCTGCATTAAGACTGCTGATGCATATCCATCTCTTCTATCTGCTACATACAAATTAAATGGTTTGGCATAGTCTGGGGTTGCTAGAGCTGGAGCTGTCTGAAGCTCTTTTTTCAGTGATTCAAATGCTATCAGTGCATCAGTATCCCATGTTAGTCAAGCTCAGAGATTCAGATGTCCTGTCTGTTTCATTAGAGCCCTCAAGGGGGCCGTTTTAATAGCGTAATCGTCTATCCAATCAGCACTAAAACCTGTCATACCTAAAAAGGTCATAATTTGTCCCACTGTTTGTGGTTGAGGTGCTTTACTTATGCCCTCTAATTGGCTTGGTGATATAGCCTTAGTTTTATGTGCAATGATTCATCCTAGATATTCTACCTGTGGTAGGCAGTATTGCAGTTTTTCTTTAGAGACCTTGTGGCCTCCTTCAGCTAATTTAGTGAGCACATTGATAGAATCTTGGTGACATTGTTCTAATGTTGTTGAACAAATCAACAGATCATCTACATATTGTATCAACGTGCTATCCAATTTAAGATCTTCTAAATCAGTTTTCAAAACTTTATTGAACACATGTGGTGAATGTTTGAATTCTTGGGGCATTCTGGTGTATTTATACTGTTTACCTTGATAGGTAATTGGCAGCAGGTGGAACATTAGTCAACAACATAAGTGGATTTGGGACCTCTGCAGGCCAGTCTTCCACTACCTCATCAACTGCTCTCAAATCATGCACTAAGCACCATTTTGATTAATCTGCTTTAGCAACTGGCAATATGGGTGTGTTGCAATGGCTTGCTGTTTCAATCAGTACCCCTGCCTTAATTAGTCCCTCGATAGTCTTTTTAATTCCTTCTACAGCTTCCTGTTTCAATGGGTATTGTTGTTTTTATGGTAGCTTTGCTCCTGGTCTGAGTTTAATTCTAACTTGATTAGCAGATTTCACTAAACCTACATCTGTGTCATGTTGAGATCACAATTCAGCTGATACCATTTCTAACATTAATTCATCTGTTTTTGAATCCAACTTTTTCTTTAGTAGTCACTAGAACAGTAGTCAACTACTATATTACTAACTATATTTTGTCCGGTGATTCAAAAATTAAAGGATTATCTGTTTCCTCCCACTTTTTCCTTTCTGCTCTCTTCATCATTGGTCCTAAATCTTTTGCTTGACTTCCTTTACTGACATATAAGGTAACATGTGGAACTGAATCTGGTACTTGAAACCATTTTTAAATGAAACTACATTTTTCAATTTGTAGTGCTGCTCCTTCTGGCTCTACAATTATGTATTGTGAACTCAGTGGAACTTCTTGTCCTTTTGTGTCACTCAACCATTTCTTTTCAAGCTCTAGGTTCTTACCTGGATCATATATTATGGTACAATGAAATTCAGTTCTTGGCAAGCTTGATTCACAAAGCTGTTCTTTGATGTATTTTCCCCATTTGTTTACTGTCTCTTCTACATCTTTCCCTAAATTTCCTAACCAGTATATGTTTGCTTGCGGCTCTTGGGGCTCTTGGAATTTTGTGACAGTCATTTGTTTGATTCCCCTGCTGTCTATGTATATTCCTTCTGGAGAGCACCATATCTGCAAATTCGTTTTACATATGGCATCCCTTCCTAACAAATTAAGGTCTTTGTTCTGATATTAGAATGGGAATTTTTATCTCTGAATCTTTTACTTTTATGCTAACTGGAGCCATCACTGGAATTAGCTGTGTGAGTCCCGAGAATCCTACTGACTTGGGGAGGTGAGAGGCATAATTTGGATGTATACACGTGAACGTGGCTCCAGTGTCTAGCATAACTGGTATTGTCTTGCCCTCTATTTTAACCTGCAGCATAGGTTCTTGATCAGCATCAGATGATATCATTGGAAGCTGACCCCTCCCTGCAGGATCCTCTGGGCAGCCCTAGTAGCCCTGTTGTGGTCCACGCCACGGGTTGACTGGATCTGGTGCCTGAGCTTGGTATTCTTGCTGCCATGGATTATTGCTTGGACTTGGTGGTTGGTCATTTTGCCATGGATTGGTGGGGCAGTCTCTTCTGTTGTGTCCAGGCTGACTACATCCCCAGCATATTCCTAGTGGGCCATTATTTCTCAGGCCACTGTTCTGTCTTCCTCTTCCTCCTTGTTGTGGTCTGTTCCAGTTTCTGTTGTTTGGTTGTTCTGGTTTTAGGTAAATTACAATTGGTGCTGGTGGATTTCCAGCTGTTGTCATTGCATTCTGGACAACAGTTGCCGGTGCTACTAATGTGGTCTGAACAGCGGGTGCAGACATGTTCACAGGAGCCATTACTGCTGTTTGTTCTTCTTCTTTTTCTTTTACTGCAGCTTAAATCTTCTTTCTTTAGCCAGTCAGTTCTTCAAGTTGTAGTTGTGTCAGTTTTCTCTGCAGTTCTCTCTCCTGGTTTTTAGTTTCAGCTCATTCTTCCTGTATTGTTCCACAGCATGAGCCACATGTTCACAGAACTCCCTGTGTGTCTTGGAGTTCAATCCAACTACATCTTCCAGCTTGGCCTTTACTGGGGTTGGCATGACATCCACTATGGCAGTTCTGAATAATGTTGTCATCACTGGGTCTCCTTCTGGATTTCTTTCCAGCTCCTGTTTCCATCTTCTCAGTTGTCTCTGAATGTAGGTGGTAGGATTTTCTGTTTCACCTATTGGTTCACCTCTCAGAGATTTTGGGTCCATTCATGTTGGGTATTCTTTTCCCAATGATTCCCACACATTAGCACAATGTCCATCAAATGTGATCCCATCCATTTTTGAATTATCAATTGCAACTCTTTGATATACTTTTCCATGGATCTCATTCATCTTGGATCCCCCCAGGCATTTAGCTAGTAGTGATTTGACATCTCCAATTGCCAGCAATTTGCCCATTGTTTCCTTTTCCACCATTCAGATCCATTTTCCAGCCCCCTCATGGATGTCTGGAAGGCGAGCTATCAGTCCATCAAGATCTTGATTGGCCCATGGCACATATTGTCCTTGTGTTCCTTTGATTTGAATCAGATACTACATTGAATCTTCACTGAGTGGGTGTGTGTTGCTTGGGTACTCACTAAGTATATGCATATTGCTTAGGTAGTCACTGGGTAGATGCATGTTGCTTGTGGATCTTGTCAATCTGCCCCCTCCACTTCTTTTCCATGGTTCCTCCTTTGGCACATCCTCAAAGAGTAGGTAGCCTGAAACATGTTTATATTCTCTCTTAGGGCTTTTTGAGTGGGCTCTTGTCCTTGAGCGTCTTTGTCTTCTCCGGATTCCAATCTTGTCAGGTCTCTTCTCATTGCTTGCTTTTCTCTTGATATTCAGTCCCCAGTTTACTTTATCTCTTGTTCCAGTTTTTCAATTTCTTCTGCTAAGTTTCTCTTAGGTGTAAACCTTCCCCTTGACCTCCCATTCTTTTTCTTGTTTATTTCTCAGCTCCTCTAGTATTTGTGACACATCCTGACCTTCTTGTGTGTCTCTCATCCCTTCCAATGCTGTTGACATATTCTGATAGGTATTCATATTTTCCATATCTTCTGTTATCATATATTGTTTTTTTCCCTTTTTGGTTTCTGCTCTTAGTCCTTCTCTATTACTTATCATCTCACTGTCCCTTTCCCTTATGCTTTCTGCTCTTAGCTGTTCTCTGTCTCTTACCACTTCACTCTCTCTTTCTTCATCATTTCTTTCCTTTACATCATCCTCTATTTCTATGTTCCCTCTTACTTCTATTATTACTACATGACAAGCATCTTCCCAGATTGGTCAAAAGTTGGTGCATAGGGAGGTGGTCTCTCTGTTTTTTCAGTTTTATCATCCAATTATCTTTTTGAATGTCTCTCAATTTTTAGTAATTTTATCCCATGATTTTTGAATAAATTCAATACCTTGTTCTTCTTCCATTTTCCTGCCCTTATCTTTGGCCTTGTGGTTTTTTATCAATGCCTCCATTTCTCTACACATAGCCACATCAAATGTTCCCTCTGCTGGCCATTTTGTGTTTACGCTTTTTGTTCTTTTTTCCCATTTTTTAGAAAATTCCCTTATGATGTCTTTACATATTGGATATTCTGAACACATCAGCTCTACTGGTGTTGATGTCATTGTTACTTAAAATTATTATCACAGTGTATGTTATGTTTTTAATGTACCTCTCTAACCCCAGCTCATGTCTGTTCTTAACTAGTCTTCACCAGGCTGGTCAGACGAGGATCACTAAAAGTATCCAACCCCTGTCTTCACCTTGGCTTTTGCTGGGTTGATGACTTGTTACAATTTTAAGGTATTTTCTTTGTCTTTCTCAGGCATTTTAAAACAGCATTTACTTGTTTTCTAGATTAGTGGTTTTACAGGCAATTCCTTTGCTCCTAAACCATGTGAATTGTTCTGCATCCAGATAATGACTCCTCTTAGGCTAATTATGTCAAAACTCCAAAGCTCGTCTTCAGCAAACCAGCGGCCTGTGGCAGCTATTCCTCCTTCCCAATGCATAAAAGTGAGAGATGGGGTTAATTCTAATTGACACCCTCCCCATAGAACCACAGAAATATTTAATTCACTTCTAACACTATGTTCTAGATGAAAAGGTTCAAGGAAGTCAATGAGGGCTTCCCTCTCTGCTGTATTTAAAATTCCCCTCCTTCTCTTTCCTCTTTTCCTTCCTCTTCTATTTTTACACAAATCACTCATTATTTACAATGGTTGATTGCTAATTATGTTACTTCTTTTTATTTTCTCTTGCCTCTGTGTATTTCCACCCACACCTGTTGTATCTGTTCTGGGTGTCTTCTTATGACAATTGTTACCTATAACCTTCCTATAGTCCCATTCATTGTGTAGACTGGTGTTATTTCTTCACCTTGCTCTCTATGGAATAATATCATACTTTTCCACTGTACTGGTCGTATGTCTGAGCTTACAGCAAGGTAAACATTCTTTAAGATTGTTGCTCCTCCTAGTCTCTCTGGCTGTTGGCTCCCTAAATTCCTTTTGAGATAGGGAACGTAACTTCTGAGATAAGGGATATACACTGAGTTAATGGGTATTTCTGCTGACACAACTAATCGCCCCAATTGAGTAGGACTCAGCATATAAAGTCCCTCCAATTGTTTTATCAATGGCTCAATGGTCAAATGTTTATTTACTACTGTTTGCCATTCCACACATGGCCATTCCTGTTCTGTTTCCCTCAAATTTGTGATTGTGGTACATTTTCTCCAAAGCTAATTTTTCTTTTGTTCTGTCAATTCCCTTATTTGTCCTATATAATGTATGTACTCAGACTCTTTCCAGAAGTGATTACTAATCCCTCTTGTTTCCATTAATGCCCTGTCAAATTCTCTTCTCTCTTCTGCTTCAGCTATTCGAGCCAAACGCATGCTCTCAAACTCTGCTATTGCTTGGCTCCATATTTGTGTTCAGTTGTGAGCAATGCAGAGAAAAAAATTCCTCTCTGTGCTTATCTATTCACTAACAACCCTCCCCTTCTCCTCACACACACTCTGTTCTGCACTATTTACTCCCACTGTGGAAGTGAAAAACAGGTGCTTTTCTTATTTTTTAAATTGTGCTTCTTTATTAATGACTGTGTCTCTCTATCTGGATCACAATGACTACAATTTGGGTGATGTCCAAATAATCGACAAAGCCAATATCTTGGAATGTTTTTAGTTCTTGGGATGACTTTTTTCACACTTTTCTCATCGTTCATTTCACAGTTCTCAAATACAGAACTTGATACACTTGTTTCTCTATGCCACAGTGTTCATAAATGAATGCAAGAAAAACAGTCGCATGAGCTTATAACAGCACACCCAACCACACACTAACAGTTTAATTTCACACACATACAGCATAGCACAGTGCAGCCATCATAAGTGCAGCCATCATAAGCGCAGCACAGTTAATATGAGCACAGCACAGCCAATATAAACACAGCACAGCCAACACAACCAATATACACAAACTATTCAACAGATATTTACACTATTCAGCCCGGGCTTATAAATAATATTAAATACTTTAACTATCTCAACACCCTTCTTGGGTGAACATGCTTCTTGTGTGCCTGCCAATTCAGCCCTTAATGCAATGCTATTTTGAGTTACAACGCCAACCATCAAATTGTGGGCTCATTGCTCTCAGACAGTTCAGAGGCCACCATTCAAAACGGGCTCCTTATCCCCACTGGTGTCACTACAGAAAACAGTATCTGCAGGATTTCAATGCACCCTTTTTGGGTGAATACGCCTATTGTGTGACCTGCCAATTCAGCCCACTTCTTCCTAAAAATGCGATATCCGTAGGATTTTGCATGCTTCAACTTATTTACAATCCTTATTTACATTTGCATGCACAGTTTCTGAGATCTGGAACCCAGTTTTCTATTTTATTCAATGAATCATTCAATTGAGTTCGGGACTGGTGAGGCCCTCAGATTTACCACTACCCAGGCCAAACTTACAGCAGACTACATGAAACACCATTAAGCAAAATTGCATACCTCAGTTTTTTGGCACCAGTGATTTTGTGTTGTCCGTGCCAGCAAGCATGCCATAGCCCTTTGCCTTCTGGCCCCTTTCCAGCCCCAGGTTGGGCGCCAATGTACTATGTCGTGGAATATTGAAGTCTCTTTCCCTCTCAATAAGAAAACTCTCGAAGTCAGGAGTTCCAGATGTCAAAGGTTAGGTTTTACTAAGCAAAACAACAAACCCTAAGATGCCAGCTGTTCATCTGATTCTCTCATTCAATCTTTATACACTTCTGTTATCATGAATTACCTCATAAGCACACCTCTCTTGTCATTTTAGCCAATATGCGTGCTTTTCCACTTTTTTGTTCGCAACCATTATTTCACAGACACTCTGGCTTCTTTTTAATGGCGGAGTTCTGGCAGTTAGTCTATTTAAAAATAAACCTTTTAAATTAATTTATTATGTCACATATTCCCTGTGTTTTTGCTTAGACTTTTATTTTGAAATTCTTGTTTAGTTCCCTGTTCCTGTTTCCTGTTAATTTTGTAGTCCTTTGTAGTTTCTTTTCATGATTGGTTTCCCTTGATTGTTTTCCCCAGGTGTTCCTCATTTCCTTGTTTGCCCATTTGTATTTAAGCCCTTGTTTCCCCTGGTTTCTTTGTCAGTCTTCACATGTGTTGTCACGTTCTGTGCCTGATTTCCCGTGTTTTGTTTCATTTTATTCTGAGTACTTTGTTATCTTTGGTTTCCATTAAAAGCTGCATTTAGATCCTCATTCCTCAACTGCCTCCTCACAGAAAGACTGACCAAGGAATGGATCTAGCGGCTGTTAGAATTCTACTCCTTCAACAAGGGGACCGTCCAGTTGAGGATCATGTCCGTGAGTTTTTAGAGCTGGCAAATGAAGTGCACTATCCAGACCGCTCTCTGGTGGTTTTCTTCCGGGCCGGTCTGAATAGTGCACTGAGGGAAGTGATGCCTCCGGCTGATCCTCACTGGACGCTCGGCGAATATGTGGAGAAGGCTCTTTGCGGTTCACATTAAACAGTGGATTATGATGGGAACCCTGGGCCCAAACCTTTGTCTTCGGCTCCCGTCTCGAAGCCTTCCACGGCCGCTGTCTCGAAGCCTTCCACAGCCCCTGTCTCCAAGTTGTATGATCTGCCACTGATGTCGGTGCGTAGGTCCATGAAGACCCTACCTCAAAAATTGTCTGCGCCCATGCCTGCCATGGCCAACGAGCCTATGCCCACGCCTGCCACGGCCAACAAGCCTACGCCCACGCCTGCCAGGGCCAACGAGCTAGAAGCTTCGTCCGTCCCAGAGCCTGCGTTGCCAGCCTCGTCCGTCCCAGAGGCAGCGTTGTCAACTTCAGCCATCTGGAGGTGAAGGAGAAGAAAAGTTTCTGTTCCCAAGTCTCTTCCTGTGTACACGACCATAGAGGTCGTTCCTGAGTCTCTTCCCATGTTTGCGACCATGGAGGTCGTTTCCCATTCATTCAGGACTCTTTGTCTCGAGCCTGCCACGTCTCCACCTTCCACGGCTTCGCCCCTCGAGCCTGCCAC
Source organism: Myxocyprinus asiaticus (assembly GCF_019703515.2). NCBI lineage: Eukaryota > Metazoa > Chordata > Actinopteri > Cypriniformes > Catostomidae > Myxocyprinus > Myxocyprinus asiaticus. The sequence goes on from NC_059377.1 coordinate 2,058,275, forward strand.
GGCTCCGCCTTCCACAGCTTCACCCCTCGAGCCTGTCACGACTCCGCCTGCCACGGCTCCGCCCCCAGAGCCTATTCCTCCTGCGGCTCCACCCCCAGAGTCTTCCACAGCTCCACCCCCAGAGTCTTCCACGGCTCCGCCCGCTCCCCCAGAGACTATTCCTCCTGCGGCTCCGCCCGCTCCCCCAGAGACTATTCTTCCTGTTGCTCCGCCCACTCTCCCAGAGACGACTCCTACAGCGACTCCGCTGCCTGACCCTGTCCCTGCCCTGCGGCTGCCTCCCAGGCCTCCTGACCCTGTCGCGGCCCTGTGGCCACCTCTCGGGCCTCCCGACCCTGTCTTGACCCTGCGGCCACCTCCCAGGATTCCTGACCCTGTCTCGGCCCTGCGGCCACCTCCCAGGACTCCTGACCCAGTCCCCACCTTGAGGTCATCTCCTTGGTCTCCTGGCCGTCCGCCTGATCTACTCTGGTCTACCTGGTCGCCTGGCCATCCGTCTGATCTGCTCTGGTCTCCTTGGTCTCCTGGCCATCCGCCTGATCTGCTCTGATCTCCTGGCCGTCAGCCTGATCTGCTCTGATCTCCTGGCCGTCCGCCTGATCTGCTCTGATCTCCTGGCCGTCCGCCTGATCTGCTCTGATCTCCTGGCCATCCGCCTGATCTGCTCTGATCTCCTGGCCGTCCGCCTGATCTGCTCTTGTCTCCTGGCCATCCGCCTGATCTGCTCTGGTCTCCTTGGTCTCCTGGCCGTCCGCCTGATCTGCTCTTGTCTCCTGGCCATCCGCCTGATCTGCTCTGGTCTCCTTGGTCTCCTGGCCCTCTGCCTGATCTACTCTGGTCTCCCTGGTCTCCTGGCCACCCACCTGATCTGCTCTGGTCTACTTGGTCCTCTGAGCCTGCAGCATCGCCCTGGCTCTCCATCCCTCTGGCTCTGCCTTGGTTCCAAGCCTCCCTGACTTTGCCTTGTTCCTCTGCTCCCCTTGCCCCTTGTGCCCCCCACATCGTTTCCCTGCAGTAAGAAATAGACAACTCCATTACCAACTGATGCAAAAGAGTTTGAGAACATGCCCAAAGCCCAATGTTCAATGTGTAGCAAAATGGTTCCTCTTCAGTGTCTTCCCATGCATCTGAAAACTTGTCAGGATGAACATGTGGATTTATGTACCTCAACTGATGATGTAAGTCTATGTTTTTTTTTAATGTTTATATGTCACTTTATATTTTTAATAAACTCTGACATTTTTTGCCAAAAGAAAACTCAAAATCAACTGGCATTTCACCAGAGAGAGTGAGATGAGTTGTGTTTTTTTGTTCATTGATTTTATTTTTTATTTTTTATTTTTTGTAAATGATAGTTAAGACTATGTATTTTGCACATATTGCACTTAAATTCATGTTTCTGGAAACCAAGAAGATTATGTATTGTTTGTAGGATGTGGAGAAGTCCCCAGAAATACACAAGTCCATGGACATTTGGACTGGGAAGGTGAGTAATTGTGTGTGTGTGTGCGTGCAGGTTTGGCTATATTTGTGATGGCCACAAGGTCCTCACTTTGTCAAATGTCCTATATAAAGGCTATAAGATTTTGGCCCCGTTTCCACCTCGCATTTTTTGTGATCCGATCACAAGTGGTCAGGACTAAATACTGGTGGAAATGGGATCTAAAATGTTTTGTGATCGGATCATTGAAACCACATACGGAGGACCATATCGCATTTGTAGTGGAAACGCCATCTGTCCTGAATGCCACATCAACATACAGCAGCGAAGTTACAAGAGTTTAAACTTAGATGTGCATGAGCAGCTTTAAATAGGAAATAAAAGACAGATTGGAAAATTTGAAAAAGCAAATACACGGTGACGCCATGCAAGAAGCAGACGTGTGCGCGACAAGCTCTGTGCACTTTGCTAAATTTTTAATTATTTTTATGTTATAATCTGGTGAAATTTGATACACCCAGTTACACATTTGCTCTCTGAGGCAAAACATGGCAAAGAAGTCAAAATCCTCGGGCTCTGGAGACATTAAAAGACACTTACGTGTTCAAGATGAAAGCCCCGACAGGCATACAGACTGGGGACTCAATTTGAATGGCGCGGTGGGAGAGGAGATCCAGCGTCAGTTGTCCAACATGTCGGTTGATGTTGACGAAGGTTCTTGCTGACTTGGAGGATCTCGCTGTAATACGTCGATCGATTACGGCAATGGAAATAAAATTCTCTGAGATAGTTACAAGAGTGACTGATGTTTAGAGATGAATCGATTTTCTGGAATCTTCGGAGAGGGAATTAACCGCTAATCCACCCGCGACCAAAGTTGATTTGGAACATCTCCTTGAAAAGCTTGAAGATCTTGAGAATAGAAGCCGCAGGAATAACGTTCGAATTGTTGGAATTCCTGAGCATGAGAAGGACAGAGATATGGTGAAATTCCTAGACAAGCTTTTCCCGAGTCTGCTCGACATAACAGGCCACAAGCTGAAAATCGAGCGAGCTCACAGAGTTCCAGCTCACAGATTTGCTGAGGGAGACAGGTCCTGATCGATTTTGGCCAGATTTCTGAGATCATCTGATAAAGATCTTGTTGCGCCAGGCGAGGAGCAAAAGGAAGCTTTCTTGGAAGAACCATAATATTTTCTTGTTCCTGGACTTTGCGAGTTCGACATGAGAGAAATGCGATCGGTTCAAGGAATGTAAGAAACTCTTACATCAGTGAAAGATCACTTTTGCTCTGATGTTTCCGGACAAACTGAGAATAGAAATGAAGATCGGTCACAAAGTATTTACAAGCAAGCAATGTCTTTTATTGACTAAATGGGTGAGTAAACCATTGGGTGTTTCTCATGTGAGTGGGTCGACTCGCTGTACTTACTCTGGCATTTGAGGAAGCTGGGCATCTTTTTGGTTTCTTTTTTCTTTTTGCGTTGGCTCCGCCGAGTAGCTGGAGCTTGTTTTGTGAATAACACTTTTCCTTTTACTTTTGCATTGAAGTTCCCAGCCAGTTTGAGAGTGGACACTATGGAAAAATATCTACATGTTCACACAAAGGATGTCTTTTATAAAGTTGACAGATTGTGTAAGTCATGGTATATACTTTTATGCGGCCTCCGAGTGAATTGACTCGACCATCTGGGGAACCGGGATGCCGGTTTTGTTTAATTTTGTATTGGTTCCGCCTAGCGGCTGGAGCTTGTTCTATTGAATAACACTCCTTCAGCTGTGGATTAATCTTTCGTTCTTCATGTTTATTCCTCCTGCTGGCTGTAGTTTGTTTTGTTGAGTATTTTTTCGGGACATTGGAATGATTACGTCATCCGTTGAACTCATAACAGCCGGCTCACTGAACATATCTGAACGGTTTTATATCAGCTGGAATTTGTTTTGTGGAAGATCACACCTTTGAGACAGTTCTGTGAATGAATCTACACGTTCTTTGTATTCATTCTTCCTATTGGCTGGGGTTTATTTTACAAAGTATTTTCTGTTATGTAATTTTGCCTCACAAATTTGTAAATGGGTTGGGGCACCCCATAAAAAGAAGGAAGGTTATTACTTTTCTTAAACGTAAGAAATATGATATAATGTTTCTTCAAGAAACACATCTCTCCCCGCAGGAAGCTGAAAAATTTGTGAAGATATGGGGTGGACATGTTTTCTTTAGTGCTGGCTCAAGTAAGAGCAGGGGAGTCATTACACTGATAAGCATCTACAATTCAAATGTTTCAACAGATTAAAGATGAATTAGGAAGAGTAATTATTGTTTTAGCAGAAATTAAGGGTCAAAGTCTTATTTTGGTTAATATATATGCACCTAATGGTGATGATCAGGGCTTTTTTATAGATCTTGAAGGGATGTTGCAAGCCACTGGCACCCCTCATGATATAATATTGGGAGGAGACTTTAATCTTTTGATGGACTCAGTCCTTGATCATAGTGAAGCAAAAATGTGCAAGCCCCCTTGAGCAACATTGACGCTTCACAAGATGTGTAAAAATCTTGGTCTTGCAGATATTTGGAGACTTTTGAACCCATCTGGTAGGGACTATAATTTTTTTCCATCAGTCCATAAGATTTATTTAAAATAGATATTTTTTTAATATCTAAGTCCCTCATTTCATCTGTTGTTGATTGCTCAATTGGAAACATAATCTGGAAACATTTTAGTCTCAGATCATGCCCTGGTTTGTTTAAAGGTGTTGCCACATACGGAGAAAAATAAATCATATAGTTGGTGCTTTAATGTATCCCTTTTGCAAAATCCTGAATTCCAACAAATGCTAAAGGCTGAAATCAATGTTTATATGGAGACCAACTGGTCCTCAGTATCCTCTGTGGGTGTGGTTTGAGAGGAACTTATGGCGGTTCTTAGGGGCCGAATCATACAGTATGCCTCATTCACCAAAAAATTCAAAGCATAAGAACTCGTGGAATTAGAAGGGAATATTAAAAGTGCCGAAGCAGAGCTGGAGCGCCGAATGTCGTCTAATGGCCTCAGAGAATTGACCCGATTGAAATACAGATATAATGCTATTTTGTTGCAGAAGGTAGAGTTTTGGCTATCGAGGACAAGACAGTCATACTTTGAGTCGGGGGAAGCAAGGAAGCTTTTGGCTAGATATATAAAACAGAGTGAGTCTTTTTCTATCATTCCCTCAGTGAATTCTGCTGGTGGTGAAATATATACCTCGGCCATTGATATTAATAATGCGTTTAAAGAATTCTATCTTGATCTCTATATTCCACGTCTTCGTCTACTGATGAAGATATTAGAAACTTTGTGGAAACATTAGAACTTCCTAAACTGACGACAGAGCAAAAAAATTCTCTTGATTCTGAGATAAACTTGGAGGAGCTTGGCGAGGTAATTAAGGCCTTGCCTATAGGCAAGGCTCCAGGGCCAGATGGCTTTGCCGCTGAACTTTTTAGATCTTATGCTACAGAACTGGTTCCACTTTTGCTAGAAGTTTATATGGAATCATTAAAGAATGGAAAGCTTCCGCAACCATGACACAAGCTCGGATCAGTCTGATTCTTAAAAAGGATAAAGATCCAAGTGAGTGTAAGAGTTACCGTCCAATTTTCCTGATCCAGCTATACGTTAAAATATTGTCAACATTTTTGGCTAACCGATTAATAAAGTTATGACATCTCTTATACATATTGATCAGGTGGGGTTTATTCGGGGCTGTAGCTCTTCTGATAACATTAGGCGTTTCATCAATATCATGTGGTCAGTGGTGAAAGATCAGACCCCGGTCGCTGCCATCTCATTTGATGCTGAAAAGGCATTTGATATGGTAGAATGGGATTATCTTTTTAAGATTTTGGAAATATATGGGTTCGGGAATACTTTTATTGGATGGATTAAGTTACTTTATAGACACCCAGTAGCAGCGGTACAAACAAATGGATTAATTTCAGAATATTTTGCTCTGGATAGGGGCACCCGGCAGGGTTGCCATCTTTCCCTATTATTGTTCTGTCTTGCCCTGGAACCATTAGCAGCCGCGATAAGAAAGGAGGATGATTTTCCAGGGGTGGTGGCGAGAGGTGTGGCGCATAAACTTTTGCTTTATGCAGATAATATTTTATTATTCGTCTCCGACTCCGGGATTATTTTGATGGGAAATGGAGCAGCTATTTGGCGTTTTTGGAGGGGCAGTGGAGAGAGAAGTTTAGTTTTAAATCTGTGTGATTATTATATATTGTTTTTGTTTTTTTATGATTTTCTTGTGTGTTTATACTCATGTGTGACCACAGGGATGCTGAGGGTCAGGGTGGGGTTGGGGATTGGGAGGGGTAATAATGGGGGTTAAATGTTAATTCTGTATATACATGTTTTGCTTTTCTTTGTTGTCTGTATGAATCAATAAAAAATGTTAATCACAAAAAAATATTAATTAAAAGATGGAGACACAACCTATGTTTTTTGGTGGTGTGTTAAGATCCAAGAATTTTGGTTGAAGGTTCAGAGTTTATGTGTGATGTATTGGCACTCAATTTCATTTTGCCCCAGACTCTGTATTTTAGGGGATGGGGCTGTCATCAATATAGGAGAAAATTGGGTTCTAACCAGTGTATATAGGAGATAAACACAAAAAATTGGATTCTAACCAGTGTCATGGTCGGCAGACAAATTGTTTTAAGGGGATGAAAGTCAGCTGGAGTGCCCTCATTTCAAGAATGGTACACAGAGATGGGGAGGGAGCCGGCTTTCGAGGAAGCATCATGTAGAAGGCTGGGAAGCTGGGATTATTTTGATGGGAAATGGAGCAGCTATTTGGCGTTTTTGGAGGGGCAGTGGAGAGAGAAGTTTAGTTTTAAATCTGTGTGATTATTATATATTGTTTTTGTTTTTTTTATGATTTTCTTGTGTGTTTATACTCATGTGTGACCACAGGGATGCTGAGGGTCAGGGTGGGGTTGGGGATTGGGAGGGGTAATAATGGGGGTTAAATGTTGATTCTGTATATACATGTTTTGCTTTTCTTTGTTGTCTGTATGAATCAATAAAAAATGTTAATCACAAAAAAATATCCTGAATTGAGTCGTCCAGTCAATATACATGCTCAATACCCTCACAGGGCAGAGCATATGCATTTTCTTAGCCTTGTATGATTCAAAGGGGGGAAGAGAGAACACCTGCAGGTTGGACTGCGATGCACCTCATCATTTATCTCTGCCTGTATCACTCTTGAAATGGATTACATAGACAGGGTTGGGGAGTAACGGAATACATGTAAGGGGATTACGTATTTAAAATACAAAATATAAGTAACTGTATTCCACTACAGTTACAATTTAAATAATTGGTAATTAGAATACAGTTACATTCAAAAAGTATTTTGATTACTGAAGAGATTACTTTGCAATGTATTGTCATTTGTTTCATTTAATATTTAGTCATTTCAGATGGAAAACATTTATACATATGATGCGATCCAAAGTGCATTTGAACAGCGGTGAAACACTTTCTTATGAGTTACATTCATACGAATGTATGCAAGTTTGAAGTAAGTTTGGAGAAGAAGAAATAGAAATAAACCTTGTGTAAATTGTCAGATTGTCAATTTATGCAAAGCTAAAATGCTATTTCTAGCCATTTTCATGCACGTTAACAGGCAAGATCATATTTTTTTATCAAGAAAATTCATGTTAGATCGTAATTTCTTTTTTCTAGTAAGACCTTTGTTATTAGGGCAAAAATCTTATTCTTGATCATAATTTTTATATTGTTTTCTTGTGAAAATATCTAAAAATCCTTAAAACAAGATCAATTTGATTAATCTTGTTTTAGAAACAACACGCATAAAATATTTAGGTTTTTCAGAGAATGTATTTTTAACATGTGTATTTTGTCTCACTGTACTGGCAGAGTTTTTATAGTCAAAACAAGTGAAAAAATCTACCAGTGCTTAAGAAGTAATCCAAAGTATTTAGAATACGTTGCTGACCTTGAGTAATCTAACGGAATATGTTACAAATTACATTTTACAGCATGTATTCTGTAATCTGTAGTGGAATATATTTCAAAAGTAACCCTCCCAACCCTGTACATAGACTACATTTAATTGCCGACAAAAGCCTTCACCAGCAAACTAACAAAAGACAATGTATCTATGTAAACTTCTGCAGTAATCAAAGACATTAGTCAATAATCTTAAAGTCCATAAAAAATATTTTTATTTTTAAAACACTGGACCTTAACGTCATGGTTACTGGTGTAACCTCCATTCCCTGATGGAGGGAACGAGACGTTGGTGTCGATGTAGTGACACTAGGGGTCACTCTTGGGAGCCCGAGACACCTCTGGTCTTTGATAAAAGGCCAATGTAAATTGGCGAGTGGTATTTGCATGCCACTCCCCCGAACATACGGGTATAAAAGGAGCTGGTATGCAACCACTCATTCGGGTTTTACGCTGAGGAGCCGATATAAGGTCCGTTCAGCGGGTAGTTCAGCCTTGTGGCAGGAGGGACCAACGTCTCGTTCCCTCCATCAGGGAACGGAGGTTACACCAGTAACCATGACGTTCCCTATCTGTCACTCACTCGACGTTGGTGTCGATGTAGTGACACTATGGTCCCTATACAAAACGCCACAAGGCTGAACTGTGTTACGTGAACTGGCGGTGTGTGGTGGGTAGACTTGCTGTGTGCCTCATAGCCAGCACACCAGGTCGACACGTAACCTCCCCCAACACAGTTATGAGTGTCGAACGGCCCTTTTTGGGGACAAGTCGACTACCCAAAGATAGAGACAGGCTTAACCCAGTCGTGGCCTCTTTCCCCTTCTCTTTTTCCACTCCCTAAAAAAGAAGGAGGATTATCCGACTGGGCTGCCAGGTCTAGTCGGGGGTGTCCCTCCCAAGGGGAGGACACCGCGGAGACCACACCTCGCCCCAAGAGAGAGGGGGGGATATTTAAGTGGAAGAATACATCACATGGTCTTTCCAACCATGTGGAGAGCCTTCAAGGTAGATCCTGCCCAATGGGGGAGGAGTTACTACAACATAGAGACTGGGGCAGAGGGGCTCTGCCCAAGGAAGACGCAGTTTGCCAGCAGGGAATGAATTAGCGGAAGATATAGATCGCATGGGGTTAGCCTTACAGGGAACCACCACATGCGGAGCACCTACCCCAGAACTGGGCTCTTAGTTAGCGCGTGTACTGGGCCAGCAGCGAGTCTCTCCGAAAACTCGACTGCCACAGGGCTCGGAGGAAGTCAACCAGGGAACAACTTTTGTGAACACTACTGGGAATTAACAGCGCACGTCTTCAGCTCAAAAGGAGGTGGAAGGCGCTATGTGCAAGCGATACACCCGGCCGGCTATCCCGGGCTTATCCGCTTGTGTTGCGTGCCACTACCTGGGATGAAACCGGTTCCACCCGGAGGTTGTAGAACCTTGCAAAGGTGTTGGGTGTTGCCCAGCCCGCTGCTCTGCAAATGTCTGTTAGAGAGGCACCTCTGGCCAGGGCCCAAGAAGCCGCTACACCACGGGTAGAATGGGCTCGTAGCCCTACCGGGGGCGGCATGTTTTGGGCGAGATATGCCATAGTTATGGCGTCAATGAGCCAGTGGGCGATCCTCTGCTTTTAGACAGCGCTTCCTTTCCGCTGTGCACCAAAGCAGACAAAGAGCTGCTCAGAGACTCTAAAGTTCTGCGTGCGATCCAAATAGATGCGTAAAGCGCGCACCGGACACAGCAACGACAGGGCTGGGTCTGCCTCCTCCTGGGGCAGCGCTTGCAGGTTCACCACCTAGTCCCTAAAAGGAGTGGTGGGAACGTGTATTTGCGAATGCCAGGGGGCCAGCTGTGTGCCAGTGCGTCTATGCCGAGGGGAGCCTCGGTGAGGGCGTACCAGAGCGGGCAGAGGGAGGATTCTTGGGAGGCAAACAGGTCCACCTGTGCCTGACCGAATTGACTCCAAATCAGCTGGACCACCTGGGGGTGGAGTCTCCACTCTCCCCTGCGGGAAACCTGCCGTGACAGCGCGTCCGCTGTAGCGTTGAGGTTGCCCGGGATACGAGTGGCTCGCAGCAACTTGAGGTGCTGCTGACTCCGGAGGAGGAGACGGCGGGCGAGTTGACATACAGCAGGAGCGCAGACCACCTTGGCGGTTGACATATTCTACCGCTGCCGTGCTGTCTGTCCGAACTAGCACGTGCTTGCCCTGGATCAACGGCCGGAACCTCCGCAGAGCGAGCAGAATTGCCAGTAACTCGAGGCAGTTGATGTGCCAACACAGCCGCGGACCCGTCCAGAGGCCGGTGGCTGCATGCCCATTGCAAACAGTGCCCCAGCCCATTTTGGAGGCTTCTGTCATGACCACGATGCGCCTGGAGACCAGTTCTAGGGGAACACCTGCTCGTAGAAACGAGAGGTCGGTCCAAGGGCTGAAAAGACGGTGACAGACCGACGTAATGGCCACGCGGTGTGTCCCATGGCGCCATGCCTGTCTCGGGACTCGAGTCTGGAGCCAGTGCTGAAGCGGCCTCATATGCATCAACCCGAGCGGGGTGGCCACCGCCGAGGATGCCATATGCCCCAGGAGCCTCTGAAAAAGTTTCAGTGGAACCGCTGTTTTCTGTTTGAACGCCTTCAAACAGGTCAGCACCAACTGGGCGCGCTCGTTCATAAGGCGCGCCGTCAGGGAGACTGAGTCCAACTGCAAACCAAGAAAAGAGATGCTCTGAACCACGAGGTGCGAGAGCACCAGGTCCCTGTGTGCGCATAACACGTCTCGAGAGTGAGCTAAGATTAGCCAGTCATCGAGATAGTTGAGAATGCGAATGCCCACCTCCCTTAATGGGGCAAGGGCAGCTTCTACGATCTTCGTAAAGACGCGAGGAGACAGGCACAGGCCGAAAGGGAGGACTTTGCACTGATCCGCCCGACCCTCGAACGCGAACCGCAGGAAGGGTCTGTGTCGAGGAAGGATCGAGACGTGAAAGTACGCGTCCTTCAGGTCTACCACCGCAAACCAATCTTGATGCCGGACGCTCGCTAAAATGCGTCTTTGCGTCGGCATCTTGAACGGGAGTCTGTGTAAAGCCCGGTTCAGTACTCGCAGGTCCAAGATTGGCCACAACCCACCGCCTTTCTTTGGTACGATGAAGTAGGGGCTGTAAAACCCTTTCTTCATCTTGGCTGGAGGGACAGTTTCTATCGCGCCCTTCCGTAGGAGGGTAGTGATTTCCGCGCGCAGGGTAACAGCGTTTTCGCCCTTGACGAAGGTGAAGTGAATACCGCTGAACCTAGGCGGGCGCCTGGCGAACTGAATCGCGTAGCCGAGTCAAACGGTCCGGATCAACCACCGCGATGGATTGGGAAGCGCAAGCCATGCGTCCAAATTCCGTGCGAGGGGGACCAAGGGGACAACGTCGTCGGACGTACCAGCAGGTGGGGCCTCGCGGCGGGGCGGAGCGTGAGGTGCCACAGCACATCGTGGCCGTGCTGAGTCTAGGGACATCGAAGCACTTACCTGGCTCCTTGTGACCACCCCCGGAACAGCCTGGGACGGGGGAGGAATAGGCCTGTCCTCGCGACCCGTGGAGGCTGTCACATCGGTGGTGGATTTGTGCCACAGCTGGGCACTCAGGGGCGGAAAGGGCACCGCTGGAGCGCCAATCCTGCAAGATAAAACCCGTGGACGGTAGTCGTGGTGACGACCGTACACACCGGGTATGTGACCCAGGGAGAAAGGAAGCCGCTCTTTTGCTGAACTGTTGGGTACCGCAGCCACTTGGGTGTGCGGCGAAATCAAACAAAAAGGCAACGAAAGATTTTCCACCCGGCCCTCCACTGGGGGATGGAGTGGTCTTTCTACCAGCTTCACATGAGTGGGTTCCCTCGTCCCTGGGTTGCCCGTCTCAGGGGCGCTTCGAAGACCTCCATGGGTTCTTTGGTGCCGGCTGCGAGACGGGAGGCGTTGGCTTCCTGCGGTGGGCTCCATGCCAGGGCTGGGCCGGAGGGGCGGGCTGCGGCGGAGCCGGTGCAGTCACCGCAGGGGGATGCCCTTGGCGACGAGCAGACGGGGTGCGGGGTCTTGAGCCGCGCCGGGGCAGGATGTGCCGGATTGCTTCCGTCTGCTGCTTTACCATCGAGAACTGCAGGGCAAAGTCCTCAACGGTGTCGCCGAATAGGCCCGCCTGTGAAATGGGGGCAGCAAGGAACCGTGTTTTGTCGGCCTCACCCATCTCGACCAGGTTGAGCCACAGGTGGCGCTCCTGGACCACTAGTGTGGCCATCGTCCGCCCGAGAGACCGCGCCGTGACCTTCATCGCCCGGAGGGCGAGGTTGGTCGCCGAGCGCAGTTCCTGCATCAATCCTGGGGCGGAACTACCCTCGTGCAGTTCCTTTAGCGCCTTGGCGGACTTGCAGGAGAGCCATGGCATGCAGGGCGGAGGCGGCTTGTCCAGCGGCACCGTAGGCCTTGGCCGTCAGAGACGACGTAAGCCTACAGGCCTTGGACAGGGGCTTTGGGCACCCGTGCCAGGTGGCGGCGCTCTGAGGCCCACCGGGGGATTGCCGAATAACCCTTGGCCGCCCCACCATCGAGGGTAGTGAGAGCGGGGAAGCTGAAAAGATCGGGACCGGGCAGTAAAAAGTGCCTCCCGTGACCTTGTCAGCTCTTCATGCACTTCCGGGAAGAAAGGAATGGGGCGGGGCGTGGCTTTGAGCGGCGCCGCGAGCCCAGGAACCAATCACTGAGCCGCGAGGGTTCAGGGAAGAGCGGTGAAATCCACTCTAACCGACGCTCGTGGCTGCCCGGGAAAGCATGTCGTCATCTCCGCGTCAGCCTGTGACTGAGCGATCAACCCCGAAGGGAGGAGCCCAGCCGAGGCTTCCGACTGGACGAGCCCGCTCTCCGATGCTGCGCTTGAGAGCTCATCACTTTCGCGGGCTCCGAATAAGAGTTCGAACTCGCCGTTCTTATGAAGGCGAGCCGCGACCGCAACGTTGCCATGGACATATTCTCGCAATGAGAACATGACCATCCACGAATGCTGTCTCCGCGTGAGCAGTGCCCAGACACGAAAGACAGTGATCGTGACCGTTAGAAGGCGAGAGATAACGAGCACAACCAGGAATAACACACAATCGGAAAAGCATCTTTAAAAAGACGCGTCTTTAAAAAGACGTTCCGTGTGTGCGCTCTTTTAGAGAAATATATACTCTTTTAGAGGGGAAAAATGCTCTTTCAGAAAATATACTCTCTAGTTTTTCTGCCGAAGCGCCCAGGGGCATTCTCTGCAGTGCACCAGTGCAGAGGAGGGAGAAGCCGCTGAAATGCGCCGTCAGATCCAGCAGAGGTGAATGAACAGTAGTATTCAGCTCAGTGAGCATGACCGTTCGGCTCCGAAGAGAAAATCTGAATGAGTGGTTGCATACCAGCTCCTTTTATACCCGTATGTTCGGGGGAGTGGCATGCAAATACCACTCAACAATTTTCATTGGCCTTTTATCAAAGACCAGAGGTGTCTCGGGCTCCCAAGAGTGACCCCTAGTGTCACTACATCAACACCACCGTCGAGTGACTGACAGATAGGGAACGCTTAATTTACACATTTAAAACCATGACTTGCACTGCACACCAATAACTAATATTGGCATTATATTCATGTTGTTTAGCCAGAGGGGAACTGGCTTCTCCCAAGGTTATTTTTCTCCATTAACCAGCATCTTATGGAGTTTTGTGTTCCTTGCCAAAGCCGCCTCCAGCTTGCTCACAGGGGTTCTAAATACAATTATTATTTAATTATTTAATTTCTATACACATTTTACAATCATTTTTAATGAAACTACACAATGATAACTGTAAGACATTATAGATATTACAGTTTAATTTTTTTTTTTAAATGTTTAATGCATGATTTTCCGTAAAGCTGCTTTGAAACGATGTGTGTTGTGAAAAGCGCTATATAAATAAAAATTACTTGACTTGACAACCTGACGGGGTTGCCGGTACTTTGTGCACATAACCCTCTCTGGGCTTGAGAATGGCCTTTCACAGGCCTGGTCCGATCTCTAAGCAAAAGTTATTGACCGAAAGGTCCTGAAGGTCCCCAACATGTTTTATGTATGCCAAAGCGAGTGGCAGAACAGTCTTCATTGAGAGTATGCGTTAGCTTTCTGCCACTAGTGGATCAAACGGGGAACCATGTGAGCACGTCTAATACTAGTGCTAAGTCCCAGACCGGGACAGTAGTGGGTTGAGAAGGTCTCAGAGGTCTTGCACCATGCAAGAATCAACTGACCAGAGGCCTACAGACAAGCCCTCATGAAGGTCGTGAGTGGCCATAATAGCAGCAACGTATACATTGAGCATAGATGGAGAGATTCCTGCAACCAGACGCTCTTGTAAAAAGGATAATACTGTCTGCACAGGGCAATGTGTTGGGTTCTCACCCTGTGAGGAGCACCAATCAGCATAGAGTCACAACTTTAAGGCATACAACAGCCTCATAGAGTTGGCCCTGGCCTGTAGTATTGTACCTAGCACTGGTTGCAACAACCCAACTGTGACAGAAAACACCTGTTCAGAGGCCAGACGTGCAGTCTCCATAGCTCTGGCCGAGGATGCCAGATCGTGCCTCGAGCCTGCGAGAGCAAATCTGTCCTTAAAGGAATTTTCCATGGGGGAGCATCTAGCTGCTCTACAATTTTTGGGAACCAGTGGCTGTTCGGCCATTTCCCTGTCCTGACACCATGACGTGAGAGTAAATCTGCTTCGCTGTTAAGGTGGCCGGGTACATGCATTGCACGTATAGAAAGGAGTGATAACTCGCTCCAGAGGAGAATTCGGAATGCCAGGTTCCGCATTAGATGTGACCATTCCCCTCCTTGGCAACTTATGTACGCCAACACTGCAGTGCTGTCCGAACGGATCAGGATGCAAGACCCTGCACGTCTGATTGAAAGGCTTTCAGAGCCTTCATTCCTAGGAAGGAAATCTTGCTGACTGGGCACCAACATACTCCAAGTCCCAACTGCTCCAAATGCATGAGTGACAGATCTCTGTGCTTTCATGCCCGTGTCTCTGATTGAGCTATGTAACAGACAATTGTTGAGGTAATTCAATATGCGGACGCCTCTCAGCTTCAGCGGAGTAAGTGCCGCATCTACATATTTCGTGAACATAAAAGTATGCATCTTTCAGTTCGATTGATACAAACCAGCCCAGAAACCTGACATGAGACAGAAAGATTTCCATGCCAGTGTGGAAGAGGAGCATAAACAACTGCCACTACTGCCTTTTTGACTGGAGGAAGCTGTGAATATCCTCCAAGCTTGATGTGGTCCAAGGATGTGAAGGCTGCTGCACCTGAGACATATGTTCTTGCCGAGTATGGCATGCGCCATGTCTTGACCAGTTTGTGCAACGATTACATGATTACACTGGCTCTGTAAAACCATTCGTCCAGTTAAGATCACTTGGGTATATCAGGTATGAGCCATTTGAGCTGAAGTCCCTCGACTTCCTGACCAAGAACCTCATTCAACTCAGTTTCTGAAGCAGATATAGCACTGTTTTCCACCGCTTGAAGGGAAATACAGACACTCTGCTCATCAACTGAGCATGACCAGGTCTCAGCGTTAGAGGCCTCCATCGCTGACTGGGTACAGATCAAGAGCGAAGTATTAGTTTTGGGTTCCAGAGCACGAGAGATGTCTGTGCTGCCCTGAAGAAAATTCTGATGGTGTGGCACTGGGCTCCGCTTAGATGCCACAATGACATCAGCATTAGCGGAGTGCCAAACATCACCAACCAATCAAAATGGCTTGATGGTATAGGATGGTATATGATTTCAAAGTTAGCATCCCCTGGGGGGGAGGGTGCTCCCATAGTGTCAGCTTCTGATGCATCATCAAAGTTACCTTCTTGAAAGGGAACCCTTGTTTCCAATTAAGATTTTATAAAAAAAAAATAATAAAAAATACAACACGTTTTTAAACTTTTCATGACATACAGATATGCATGCCTGAAGATCAAATAAGTAGAACAAAAGAAAATGTTTAGCGTAAGACTTACAGCTTTATTAGAGTGATGATTGTAGACGCATGAGGGAGTTCATAGACATTCATGAGCTGTTTCATTTAACTTCAAACACATGCTGCTCCAGAAAACACAAAGCACGCTCCCTCTGAATCTTCACAATAATTATTATTATTCTAATAAAAACACATGATATGGAGAAATAACATTCCTGCTCTCTAAGCTAGATGTTGTGAAGTACAAAAATTAAAACGCAAAGATAAATACTGCATATAATCTAGAGTTTGTCATTCTTTTTTCACATTCAGATGAGCCCAGTGTCTCCTTCCTTCTGATTTGTGTTCGTGTGATGTAGCTCAAAATGTGTTAAATTCAGTCATCATTTACTCATGTCGGTCCAGTATGACAATCTTTCTTCTGATAAGGTCTAATGTGGTCTGATGTGGTTTATAGGGGATCTGAAGGGGTCCAATGTAATATAAAGAGGTCTAATGTGGTCTTGTGTGTTCTCAAAGGGGGGTCTGATGAGGCTTAATGTGGTATGATGTTGTCTGATGAGGTCTAATGCGGTTTGACGTGGTCTCTAGGGGTGTCTGATGGCGTCTGATGAAGTCTACTGTGGTCTGATGGATTTGAAATGACATGAGGGTGAGTAAATGATAAAATAATTTTCATAAAGTGAATGACTAAACAAAGAGAAACAGTTGAGAGACCTTTTGAGGGCATGTTGAAGTGCTTTGTTGGCCCTGTCTGACATTAAAATAAATGATTAGATAAATGATTATAGTTCAGTTACACAATTACACAAAATTATGCATTCATAAAAGGCAAAGGAAAAAATAAGGACAGAAATTTATGAAAAATAGCATGACAGTAAGATCTGTCACTTAGTACTCTCAAGAGTTCAGTTTAAGTGCAATGAGAGGTTAAAAAGTAAAATGTCTGGATGCAGGCAAACTGCTTTACAAGCAGACACACTGAAGCTTTGATAATTCACTTAAAGATGCTTAGCATTGGATTTGATAATAAACCAGCCAAAGATGGTATTTCAGAGACACTTGTGTTTCAGTAAGAGGTATATTTTACAAACTCAAGATCAGTCTACAAGAACTGAACTAACTGATCTGAGCTCAAGGCTGTTATATCACCCTGTTTGAGAATAAAAGTCCCTATATGTTCCTCTTGAAAATAAAATAAAACATGTCTCTGTGCACAAAACAAGGTTCCCTAATTAGTTAACACAGAGATTAATGTACAATCTGCACAGTCAACGGTACTGAATTGCAATGTCCCATTGATTTCCTGAAAAAAAGTAGAGAAATGTATGCAAAGGAATTTGAAGATTCTGGTCATGTGACCTTGAATTGATGTGCATTTAGAGTGAACCAGACTCTGCCATTTTGAGACACGTACTAAACTAAGTCTTTCTACATCTACTGCACTGGAATGCCCTCATAACATCAGAATATGCCTGCATTTTCACAAACATTTTCATTACTTATTTTTTCTTAATTGTCACCTCTTAATGAACTTTCCTTCTTCTGTAGAACACAAAAGGGATGTTTAGCAGATTAAAATGATCATATGGACTACTTTTTTGGAGGCTTTTGTTTGTTAGTCCTTTCTGTAGCTTGACAGCCCCACTCCCCTTCACTTTCATTGAATGGAAAAGCAGCTAAACATCTCCTTTTATGTTAAACACAAGAAAGAAAGTCATACAGGTTTGGAATAACATGAGGGTGAGTAAATTATAACAATTTACTATTAATATTATTATTATTATTTATGTGGTAAAAAAAAAAAAAAATGTATCCCCTTAAATCTATTACACTGTAAAATAATATATTTCACTTTTTCAGTAACGGTCATTTGGCAATTAGATTTGTTTTTTAGACATTTTTCTTAAAGGATTAGTTCACCCCTTTTTTCTTGTTTAACCCTATATGACTTTCTTTCTTTTTCTTAACCCAAAGGGAGAAATTGTGAAAAAATTTTATGCTCAGTGATGTCATACAATTGCAGTTTATGGTGACCACTTCTTCAAGCTTCAAAAGAATGCAAAAGTATAATTCAGAAGTCTAATAAATTATTCCTCGAGACTCATAATTGTTATGAAAGCATACGATATGGTTTGGTGAGAAACATAACGAAATCGAATGTATTATTTAGTAAAACTGTTGACTGACCGTTGATCTCCTGTGCACGTTCATGAGTCTGCATGCGAGCAACAGTTAACACAACCCCAGCTCGTGACATGGGTCGTTCAAGCGAAAACTAATTTTGTTTATATAATGTGATGAGAGGCCTATGTCTCAATCATCGTCACCCCTGGAAACCATAATGCTCGGGCTGTTCGCACACACCTGCTCCCAATCCACTCATCAGGGAGAGAGGGATTTAAAGACTGGCACTCCCACGAGAAGATCTCCTAGAGGGTGACTGAACACTAATGCTCTGTCTGCGCTCTCTTATAGGAAATGATTGAAACCTGTCAGGTGTAACTCCCGCCAGCTCTGTGCAAACTCTAAGTCTTCAGGACCAAGCAGAGCCATACTATGGGAACCCCCACTCCCTGCACCCACACTACGGGAACCCATTCATCTGTCACGTGTACTGACAGCATAGGGTCAAGCCACCTCACACCTGCCTGATCACCCCTTCTCACCTCCCTTTCTTTGTTGTAATAAACAGCCCTCCAGGGTAATTTAGCCAGTTCTATGTCTGTGCCTCATTCGCCCTGCTACACTAAGAATAGGTCCGCTACAGCGATAGTGACAAAAGAACACAACACAGCTGCACAAAAACCAGAGAACAGAACAGAGGAGGCTACAGGAAGCCACTGTCACAATGTGTCCTAACCTGATGGCAAACGACGTGCGGTAAAAGGTATCTTTCCTATGAGAATCAGAGTTTTTGTACTAACCAGCCATGATGAGCAATGGTACAACGCTTGTTTTCTATTTTCAGAATCGTGCCGGTAACTCCGTCCGCTGTGAACTGGCACTGGTCCAAAAACTTTCTCATAACAGCATAACACAGCGGACGGAGTTACGTGATGCGATTCCGAAAATAGAAAACAAATGATCGAAAGAATGTACCGTCAATCATCACGACTGGTTAGTACAAAAGCTCTTATTCTCATAGGAAAGCTACCTTTTATCGTATGTCGTTTGCCATCAGGTTAGGACACATTGTGACTGTGGCTGCCTGTAGCCTCCTCTGTCTTCAGTTTGATTTCCTAGTACTCTGTTTTAAAAAAAGAAGGCTTGCATAGAAATGCATAAATTCTTCGACTACAAACTCTTCAGATATGTTTAGTAAGTTCTGTTCTCTGTTTTTTGTGCAGCTGTGTTGTGTTCTTTTGTCACAATCACTGTGGCGGACCTGTTTTTAGATAAACAAAACAAGTTTTCACTTGAATGCCCCATGTCGTGAGCGGGGGCTGAATGAACTGTTGCTCTTGTGCCCTATCATGAACACGCACAGGAGATCAATGGTCAGTGAACATTTCACTAAATAATACATTAGATTTCAGTTTGTTTCTCACCAAACCTTATTGTATGCTTTCATAACAATCATGAGTCTCATGGAATAATTTATTAGACTTCTGAATTATATTTTTATGTTCTATTGAAGCTAGTCACCATAAACTGCCATTGTATGACATCACTGGTAACATTTTTTTTATTTTTTTTTTCACAATTTCTCTCTTTGTGTTAAGAAAAAGAAAGTCATATATGGTTGTAACAACAAAGGGGTGAGTAAACAATGACTGAATTTTTGAGTGAACTATACCTTTAACAGCATTCAAATAGACCTGAAATCATAATTATTGATAATAGAGTGCAGTTCTTGTGGTCTGGTGTACCTCCATGAAGTTGGCGCCCCATATAATTAAGTCATTACCAAATCAATACCATTCGTTTGTGCTGCGTTTGTGCTGATTTGTGCCACAAAAATGAATGTTTGTGCTGGTTCGGTGTTTGAGATATTAGACATATTTGTTTTTGGCTGTGTGACGTCACTTTCCACCCCATGTGGTCCAAATCGCTCAGAAACGTGTCGTTCGTTTGTGCTCAATTTGTGCCATTAAAAGAAACACTGTATCTATTTCCCTGAATTTTTTAGAAATAAGAATTTGAATTTGGTAGCAGTGATGTCACTCTCCACCCCATGTGGTCAAAATTGCTCTGAACCGGTATTGTTCGTTTGTACTCAGTTTGTGATGTTAAAAGAAACACTAACTATTTATCTTTCTTATTTATATCATGATACTTTTCAGGAGCAGTGACGTCACTCCAAATTGCTCCGAACCAGTTCGTGCCGTTAAAAGAAACACCATAACATATTCCTTTCTTTGTATTTAACAAGATAGCTTTTGGGAGCCGTGAAATTGCACAGGCTAAACACCATCTCAATCACTCTCACCTGTCTTCACCGTTTGTGCTCGGTTCTGGTTTGTGCCATGTTTGGTGTCGTTGAAGCATTAATTTTTGGGCAAAGATTTGATTTTTCATCCATCTCTCTTTCTCTGTCAGGAAATATCAGATTTGGTCTGATATTTAAACCAGGGATGCAAACTACTCAGCTTTCAGCTAAAGTAAACTTTTCTGAAGCTAATTTGTCTTAATTGTTTGGTAAAATTTCTAAATTGTACTTATTAAAATCACTTTAAATGGTTACTTTAAGCTTAAAAATGTAAAACAAATGAAAAACTTGAAACTCAGTTATCCTAGATTTATCTACTGCAATAGCAAAACATAGCAAGACACAATACAAATCAAATAAAAAAATAAAAAAAAGAACAGTAAAAGTTAGTAAATAAAATGAATATTAAGAACATATAAATATAAAATAAAGATAGCCTTTACCTCCAGTCCAAAGGACACTAAGTTTGTTTCTCATAATCTTAAAACCTTTTAATCTAAAGGTTTATGGTCAAATGTTTGGGATTATTTCTGTACTCAAAAATAAATTGTGTCCAATTATAGACGTCTATACAAACCTTTGATTTATTTAATAGTGTATATATATATATATATATATATATATATATATATATATATATATATATATATATATATAGATAGATATATATAGATAGATATATAGATAGAGAGAGAGAGAGAGAGAGAGAGAAAAGTAGCCAACAAGTGTCCAGCATATGAAATTATTCAATACTGTTTAAAAAGCATCCCAGGATGCACCTGAAGTTGATTGAGAAAATGAACTACAAAAGGCTACACTGAAGAAATTCCAATAGAAGATGTTTCTGTTTTAATTTGTTTTGGTCACTGCATAATATCCATACTTTTGTGTTACTTCTTAGTTTTGATGATGTTATACTCTAAAGTCTAAAATGTGCAGTAACAAATAATAAAGTATAGGCTTACACTGAGAGGCCATTCACACTGAGCGCATTTTTGTGCACAACATTTTTTATTTCAATGTAAACTTGCGCTAGATGGACATCTTTGATGGCTTGTTCGTGTTTTTAGACGCCATGTAAAGTTTAAAAGAACATAAACTGTTAAACGTACGTCTTGAGTCGAGACACCTATGCTTTGCTCTTTTGTGGCGCTGTGTGTATTTTTAGTGCAACAACAACGCATTCCAGCATGTGAATGGCACCTAACATGTTTTCGCTGAAATTTCAAACAAATATTTTGAATATTAGCTAATATATAGGACTATGCAATTACACAAACACTGTCAACACAAGTCACGCAAGCTTCTAGCAAAAATAAAATGAATAAAAGCAAATTCAGAGCTGAATACTGGAGCTGTTTACTTGCAATTTTTTTTTCTTTTTTTTTTTTTATAATTACCTATATAAACATTATGTACAGCTTTGTTCAGCAATATCACATATAGCCAATAAACAAATAAAAATTTGCAGCACAAACATGGACAGTTTTTTTTTTTTTTTTTTTTTGCATTTGGTGTATGATGGGGTGAAGAATCAAATCTTTGCCGAAAAATTAATGCTTTAACGATACCAAATATGGCACAAACCAGAAGTGAGCACAAACGATGGAGACAGGTGAGAGTGATTGACTTGGTTTTACCCTGCATGATTTCATGGCTCCCAAAAGCTATCTTTTTTTTTTTAATTAACATTTTTATTGATTCATAAACATATTTAAAAAACATGAATACTAGCCCACACTCCCTCCTCCAATACCAAGTTTATATTTTTATCCCATAATCTCTTGAGAGAGGTTGAAGCTCTGTCCCCCAGACTCTGAATTAGCAGGGAGTAATTCACTCCCAAAAACAATACAGAACAGGTGGTGCAGCTGTATATACCTATAGAACTGAGATCTGGGAATCCCAAAATGTTGAACCAAATTTTCAAAAGATCTCAGCACTCCACTCTCATATAGGTCACCAAGTGTATTAACCCCCCTACCAGTCCACTCTGACCAGCAGAAAGGGGACTTATTAATACATAATTTAGGGTTCTGCCATATTTAAATAAAAATTTTAATAAATGTCTGAATTAAACACTCTGGACACTTTTGTCCATACCAAGTGCAAATTCGAGATAACGGGGTGTAATTTAACTTTTCCGACCAGTTTGATAGACAGGCTTTACAATGGCAAAATAGGGGCAAGAACTTCCCGTTCAATACAAAACCAGGGAGGGGCTCTCTAAGGTGGAAGCGACCAGTGAGCCAAATGTCTGAGACTGAATGCATAATAATAAACAAAATTTTGGGCAGGCCAAGCCCACCTTTGTCAATCGGCCTATGTAACTTACTAAAATGTAATCTAGGATGCTTACCATTCCAAATGAAGGACTTCACTATGCTTTCAAATTGTTTAAGTAAGAGAGGGAGAGATTGTAACAGGTAGTTATATTTTGGAATACAATTCATTTTAATAACATTAACCTTCCCAATCATAGATAAATATAATGAAGCCCACCTGCCCACATCGCTCAAAAACCTTTTAATTAAGGGGTCAAAATTAACTTTGCTGGGAGTAAAATGCCCAAATACTTAACGCCCTGTTTGGGCCACTGGAAGGTACCTGGTTGGAAAGCTGTTACTGGGCAGTAAGCTGTCAGAGCCAAAGCTTCGGATTTAGATCAAATGACTCTGTATCCCGAGAACTTAGAAAAGGAATGAATAATTCTGTGGAGGCAAGGCATAGATCTAGTAGGGTCAGAGATGAATAATAAAATATCATCTGCGTAAAGCAAAAGCTTATGCATCACACTTCCTGCCACCACCACTGGAAAATCATCCTCCTTTCTTATCGCGGCTGCTAATGGTTCCAGGGCAAGACAGAACAATAAGGGGGAAAGATAGCAACCCTGCCTGGTGGCCCTATCCAGAGTAAAATAATCTGAAATTAATCCATTTGTTTGTACCATCGCTACGTATATAGTAACTTGATCCATCCAATAAAAGTATTCCAAAATCTTAAAAAGATAATCCCATTCTACCATATCAAATGCCTTTTCGGCGCCAAGTGAGATGGCAGCGACCGGAGTCTGATCATTCGCCACTGACCACATGATATTGATGAAACGCCTAATGTTATCTGAAGAGCTATGGCCCCGAATAAACCCCACCTGACCTATATGTATAAGAGATGTCATAACTTTACTTAATCGGTTAGCCAGAATTTTTGACTTTTTTTTTTATGTCTAGCTGGATCAGGGAAATTGGACGGTAACTCTTACACTCGCTTGGATCCTTGTCCTTTTTAAGAATCAGACTGATCCGGGCTTGTGTCATGGTTGGCGGAAGCGTTCCGTTTTTTAATAATTCTGTATAAACTTCTAACAAAAGTGGAGCCAGTTCTGTAGCATAAGATCTAAAAAATTCAGCGGCTAAACCATCTGGCCCCGGAGCCTTGCCTGTAGGCAGGGCCTTAATTACCTCATCAAGCTCCTCCAAGGTTATCTCAGAATCAAGAGAATATTTTTGCTCAGTCGTCAGTTTAGGGAGTTCTAATGATTCCACAAAATTTCTAATATCTTCATCAGTAGACAAAGACGTGGAACTGTAAAGATCAAGACAGAATTCTTTAAAAGCATTATTAATATCAATGGCCAAGTTAAAATTTTCACCACCAGCAGATTTCACTGAGGGAATGGTAGAAAAACACTCTCTCTGCTTTATATATCTAGCCAAAAGCTTCCCTGCTTTGTCCCCTGACTCAAAGTATGACTGTCTTGTCCTGAATAGCCAAAACTCCACCTTCTGCAACAAAATAGTATTTTATCTGTATTTCAATCGGGTCAATTCTCTGAGGCCATCAGGAGACATTCGGCGCTTCAGCTATGCCTTTGCACTTTTAATATTCCCTTCCAACTCCATGAGTTCTCATGCTTTGGATTTTTTGATGAATGAGGCATACTGTATGATCTGGCCCCTAAGAACCACCTTAAGTGCCTCCCAAGCCACGTCCACAGAGTATACTGAGGACCAGTTGGTCTCCATATAAACATTGATTTCAGCCTTTAACATTTGTAGAAAATCAGGATTTTGCAAAAGGGTTACTTCAAAGCACCAACTATATGATTTCTTTTTCTCCATAGGTGGCAACACCTCTAAACTCACCAGGGTGTGATCTGAGACTAAGATATTTCCAATTGAACAATCAATCAACAACAGATGAATTGAGGGACTTAGATATATATATATATATATATATATATATATATATATATATATATATATATATATATATAAATCTATTCTAGAATAAATCTTATGTATTGATGGAAAAAAATGTATAGTCCCTACCAGATGGGTTCAAAAGTCTCCAAATATCTGTAAGACCAAGATGTTTACACATCCTGTGAAATGTCAATGTTGCTCTAGGGGGCTTGCACACCTTTGCTTCACTATGATCAAGGACTGAGTCCATCAAAGATTAAAGTCTCCTCCCAATATTATATCAAGAGTGGTGCCAGCGGCTTGCAACATCCCTTCAAGATCTATAAAAAAGCCCTGATCATCAGTGTTAGGTGCATAAATATTAGTCAAAATCAACCTTTGCCCCTGAATTCCTGCTAAAACAATAAATGACTCTTCCTAATTTATCTTTAATCTGTTTGAGACATTTGAACTGTAGATGTTTACTTAAAAAAAAGTGCGCATCAACCCCCTGCACGACAGCGCCAACCCTCAAAACTCAAAAAGTCCATGTACGCCTACAAGAATCCCTGTGACAACTTTGCTGTTGGATTGCTCAAGTCTGGTGTTCCTGTACAAATTTTGTGAGACAGAATTACATAACAGAAAATAATCTATATACCAAACTCCAGCCAATAGGCAGAATAAACACAAAGAACGTGTAGATTCATTCACAAAGCTGTCGCGAAGGTGTGTTCCTCCACAAAACAAATTCCAGCCGCTAGCGGAACCAGCACAAAAAGAAACAAAAAAGGCATTCAGTTTCCTCGGACAGTCAAACAAATGTTTAGTGAGCCGGCTGTTTCATGAGTTCAGGAGATGACGTAATCATTCCAGTGTCCTGCAAAAAATACACCACGAAACAAACTCCAGCCAGTACGAGGCATAAACACAAAGAACGAGCAGATTCATTTACAACTGTCCTGAAGGAGTGTTATTCCACAAAACAAACTCCAGCCACTAGGCGGAACCAGTACAAAAAGAAACAAAAAAGGTGCCCAGCCTCCTCAGACAGTCGAGTGTATGCCCAGTGAGTCAATCCACTCGGGCCACTTGAAAATCACCAAATGGCTTACTCACCCCATTGACTTTATGAAGGACATCGCTTGCTGTGGGCATGTAAATATTTTGCGTCCATCCTTAGTATCTATTCTCAGTTTGGCCGGAAACATCAGTGCAAAAGCGATCATCCATTTGTGGCGGAATGATCCGCCCCTCTGGCTCGTCATCGTCGCCCAGCTTCTTAGGGCCGCCCTTCAGCCAGGCTCACGACGGGAGTTGGGCGGGAGAGCGAGAAGAGGTGCATAATTAATAAGCCTCATTTGGTCAGTGGTGAATGAAGCACACCTGATGGAGATAATGCTTCATCACCGCTGTCTTTAAAATGCAGCGCGCACCTCTTCTCGGGGAGCCGGCTTCAAATCTCCATGTGTGCACACACTGGCATCCTCGCACGCCCAGGACCAGAGCTGGGAGGGATCGGACGAGTGACCCCCATTCTTCAGACCCCCGGAAGTTGTAATGAGTCGCCGGGGGTGAACAGCTCACATTGCCGCCGATGGGCTAGATGCCGGGCCGACTTCCCCTCACTCTTGCCATGGGCATTGATGTAAGAGTTTCTTGCATTCCTTGAATTGATCACGTTTCACTCTTGTCGAATTCACAAAGTCTGGTAACAAGAAAATGCTGTGATTCTTCCAAGAAAGCTTTCCTTTGCTCCTCGCCTCGCGCAACACAAGATCTTTATCGGATAATCTCCGAAATTTGGCCAGAATTGATTGGGGTCTGTCTCCCTCAGCGGATCTCCGAGCCGGGACCCTGTGAGCTCGCTTGATTTCCAGCTTGTGGCCTGTTATGTCGAGCAGACTCAGGAAGAGCTCCTTTAGTAATTTCACCATATCTCTGCCTTCCTCATGCTCAGGAATTCCAACAATTCGGACATTGTTTTGCCGGCCACGATTCTCAAGATCTCCAGTTTTTCCAAAACGCGCTACAAATCTACTTTGGTCGCTTGCAGATTAGCAGCTAATTCCCTCTCCGATGACTCCAGATAATTGATCCGTTTCTTGATGTCCCCGATTCTTGTAGCCAACTCAGAGAATTTCGCCTCCATCGCCGTAATCGATCAACGTGTTACAGCAAGATCCTCTAAGTCAGCAACAACCTTCGTCAGCATCACAGACATGCTCGCCAGTTATGGCTGGATTTCTCCCGCCGCACCATCCACACCGAATCCCTGGTCTGCGGGCCTGTCTGAGATTTCAGCTTGAGCACATAAGTGTCATTTAATATCTCCAGAGCCCAAGGATTATAAATTCTTTGCCATGTTAAAAACAAAAAACAGTTATGTAGCAGGGTGTATCGAATCTCACCGGTTTATGACACAAAAATAATTAAAAACTAGCAAAGTGCACCGAGCTCGCCGTTTACATGTCCGCTCCTTGCATGGCATCACGTGACTCACTCATCACTCCCCAAAAGCTTGTTAAATACAATGAAAGGAATATGTTATAATGTTTCTTTTAATGACACGAACTGACACAAATTGAGCACAAACGAACGACACCGGTTTGGTGCGATTTTGATGACCTGGGGTGGAGAGTGACGTCACTGCTACCGAATTCAAATTCTTATTTCTAAGGAATTCAGGGAAATAGATACAGTGTTTCTTTAATGGCACAAATCGGGCACAAACAAATGGCACCGCTTTGGAGCGATTTGGACTTCATGGGGTGCAGAGTGACGTCACTAATCCCGAATACAAGCTGTTATTTCTAAGGAAGGAAAACAGATACAAGATTCATTTTAACGGCACAAATCAGCCCAAATCGAGCACAAACAAAGGCACTGGTTCGGAACTTTTTAGACCACATGAGGTGGAGGGTGACGTCACTGCTCCCGAAAATGTTTCTTGCTATATCTAATGAAGGGAAATAGTTACAGTGTTTCTTTTAAAGGCACAAATCTAGCACAAAAGGACGACACCAGTTTGGAGCGATTTAGACCACATGGGGTGGAAAGTGATGTCACACAGCCAAAAAAATGGTGTAATATCTCAAACACTGAACCAGCACAAATGTTAATTTTTGCAGCCCAAATCGGCACAAAAGCAGCACAAACTAATGGTATAGATTTGGTAATGATTTAATTATAAGGGGTGCCAACTTCATGGAGGTGTCTGACCTGTATTTGTAGACTTATTTCACTTAGTCAAATAAACATAGAGATTTCTTTAAACATTTTAAAGACTTGAGCTCCTTTTTAGACTTGATGAATTGCATCAAACAATCATATTAAAGATGATGTAAAAAGCACCACCAAATGTATCATGATATGTACAATGTAAGCATTAGCTTTAATAAGAGAGAGAAAATCACTTAATGAGTGAATCTCATGAAAACCTGTTCAGGTCATTTATTATCCCAAAATTCTAAAGAAAAAAAGAGAAACTATATTTTGTTGAAAGAAAATGAGAGCTATCTTTAGTGAAAATAATGATAGGTTAAATAAATAGGTTTAATTTTCTTTATACAACATAATGTCTTATTTTTTCTTTCAATTTTGGCATTAAATTTAACCTGGACATGTTTTGGTGAGATTTACTCTAATAAAGTTAGAGCTTATAATGCAAATGAAGACATCCATACAGGAGACCTGAGGAGTTTCGCATGTGTCACAGGTGTTGATGCCAGTATAAGTGATTCTTCAATCATGTTTTTTTATTATACACCGGCTGGTCTTTTAGGCCAATATCTGTCCTTAAAGCAGGAAACGGGGTGAAAGAAATCAAGCAGATATCAAACACGCTAGAGAAGTCCACCTCCAGTTCACCTGCACTGTGCAAAGGAACATCTGACAGTCTTAGGTTCCGCCCAGTCTAGGGTTTCTCACTGGAGGAACCAGACACAGAATCATCTGTGTGCTCCGGGGAGGGGGCCGAGGGTTTGGGCTCTGTGGAACCGTATATGGTCTTATCCGAGCTGCCCCGCTCTGTGGAGTTCTGCCCGTCCTGACCCTCAGAGTTCTCCAGCATCTCCTGGATCAGAGGCGGCATGGATCCAGGGATCTCCATCTTCAAAGAGATTACACGCTCGGCACCTGCAGGAAACAGATTCACTGTGTATAACTGCGTGCCATTCATTCAACTGTAAAAGACTCATTCTAAGGAGATGGTGTCATATGGTGTCACTGAGATCAAACTTTTTCCCCATTCTGATGGTTGATGTGAACATTAACTGAAGCTCCTGACCCATATCTGCAAAATTGTATGCATTACACTGCTGACACACGATTGGCTGATTAGGTAATCGCATGAATAAGTAGGTGTTCAAGTGTTCCTAATAGAATGCTCAGTGAGTGTATATCTAATAATCAAACTATAAAGATTATATCAATAATTTCAGTAGTTTTTTTTTTTTTTTTTTGCAATGGATTACTTTTTATTGTTTTTATATTATATTTTTTATGTTTAATTGCTGATGTTCCTAAAAAACCTAAAGCGCTTTTTACCTGTACTCTTTTTTATTATTGGATCTTGAATAATTACTTTAAAAGCTTGAAGCAATGTTTATTTTGAAGATTGGATGGCCAGAAATTTCCTTCTACTCAATTCCGACAAAACAGAGGTACTAATTATTGGACCAAAAACCTCTAAAAATAAGCCGCTAAAATATAATTTGACTCTCGATGGATGTACTGTTACATCATCTTCAACAGCGAAGAACTTAGGTGTAATATTTGATACCAATCTGTCCTTTGAAAATCAGATTACAAATGTTTGTAGAACAGCATTCTTCCACATAAGAAATATTGCTAAATTACTACATATGCTCTCTATTGCTGATGCCGTCATTCGTTCATGCGTTCATGACCTCAAGACTAGATTATTGTAATGCATTACTGGGAGGATGTCCAGCAAGATCAATAAATAAACTTCAATTGGTTCAAAATGCAGCAGCCAGAGTGCTGACTAGAACCAAGAAATATGATCATATTAGCCCCATTTTATCATCGTTACATTGGCTACCTGTTAAATTTCGTATTGATTTTAAAATTCAGTTAACTACATACAAAGCTTTGAATGGTCTAGCTCCACAGGACTTAAGTGACCTTCTACCACGCTATATTCCATCACATTCATTATGATCGCAAAATTCTGGACTGTTAATTGTTCCTAGAATATCAAAATCCACAAAAGGAGGTAGATCCTTTTCATATTTTGCTCCTAAACTATGGAATAGTCTCCCAAACACTGTTGGGGACGCAGACACACTCACTCAGTTTAAGTCTAGACTAAAGACTCATCTATTTAGCCAGGCATAAACCTGATTTATACTTCAACTCACAATTAGACTGCTTTAGTTAGGTCTGCCGGAACCAGAAACCGTGATCATGATCTATAACTCTGCAATAAATTGAGTGGCATCTATGCTAATATTATTCTATTTGTTTCCCTGTCTCAACCTCGGGACTCCTATCCTGAGGTCACCAGAACCGGCCAGATCCAGATCCGTTCCTGCTTGGTGTTGGACTACACTGCACGTATCGCTGTGTGATGATGACTAAATGTAGCTGGTGCCAGCCAAACATCACTTCAGTCTATTACGATGGACTTCAGAGGATGAACTGATGCCAACACCAACCATAAGACATGGGATACTTCATATGCCATAGCCTGAACCTTGGACTTAGGATGGACCTCACCGAAATTACTGGCCGGTTGAACTGCGATGCACCTAACTGATCTCTGCCTACATCACCTCGGTCTAATGATGGACTACACTCTTGAAATGGAATAAATAGACTATTATTTAATTGCAAACAAAACCCTTCATCAGCCAACTAACAAGGACAATGCATCTATGTGAACTTCTGCAGTTAAAGACATTAGTCATTAATCTTACAGTTCATACAAAATCCTTGTTTTAAACACTGACCCTTAACACTTACTTAGTTTAATCATTTTAAACCAAGACTTGCACTATACATAAGTAATATTTGCATTATATTCATGATGTTAGTCAGAGGGGAACTGGCTCCCACAGTGAGTCTGGTTTCTCCCAAGGTTATTTTTCTCCATTATCCAACATCTTATGGAGTTTTGTGTTCCTTGCCACAGCCGCTTTTGGCTTGCTCACTGGGGTTATAAATACAATTATTATTTAATTACTTATTTTTAAACAAAACACAACCGTATTTTATCAAACTACACAATGATGACTCTAAGACATTATAGATATTACAGTTTTATCTTCTGTTAATGCCTGATTTTCTGTAAAGCTGCTTTGAAACGATGTGCGTTGTGAAAGGCGCTATACAAATACAAATGGCTTGACTTGACTTTATTTAAACACTTGAAGGCTACATTTTTTTAAATATTAATATTAAACTTTATTAATATTAATGTTTTGATTGTTTTCAATAGCATATTTTTTAATTTATTTATTTTTCAGTGGTTGGGGTGCCGTGGGGAAAAAAGTTTGGGATCCACTGGCATAGGGTCATTAGTAACACAAGATATGCAATAGTGTCACTATATAATTTACACTTCCATAAACCATATTTTTATGCTTTTTTCATTTGTCTATAATCTAATATCACATGACATCTATTTATTTGTTTATTACAAGACAAATGAGCACTAAAGTCATACAAATGACAAGTAACACAAATCTCTAATCTTATCGTACAGAAGAATCAAATAAAAACAGACTTACTGTTTTTTTAATTTTTTTTATGAAAAATATAAAAAATAATCACATATGAGGGATTGACATAAAAATTAAACAAACAAGGTATTTTATAAACAGACAAAGTTTTTATTTTAGTCTTTATCAGTATTTCTGTTATGATCATTTTTAACAGAAAGCACTTTGTTCTTGACACAAAGCACAAGAATAATGTCTGTATAATCATGTAGTTTTGCGCCCTAAGACTTGTTTGTTAAGGCTGTTATTAGCCATTTTTACACTGGCCATCAACCCCATAACAACCTCAAAACATTTTGAATTTAACAGGGAGAGAATGCCCTGGGTTATTAATAAGTGATTAATATTATACAAATTTACAGTTACCTATTGAAATTATAAATATATGAATTCCAAACTTACTGTGACAGGGTTGAAATAATGCAAGGGTTATTAGGCTTAGGGTAGGTAATGATAAATAACTATTGATACTTTACAAGCCTGTAAACACATATTTACAGAAATAATATTGTTCTGTATATTATGTGGCCTTGTGCACCAATATTTGCTGATATTAGCGAAGACATGTTCGCATTAACCATCAACCCTGTAGAGTTCAACCCGAAACATTTTAAATGTAACAGGGTCGGCACAAAGTATATTTTGAAAGAGAAATGTCACGGGTTTTTCTTTTTCAAATATAATGTGTAAAACAGAGTGATACTAACCATCATTACCTATGCATATCATGAGTTTAAAAATCCCAAACTTACTATGATGGTGTTGAAATAATACTTTAGTAATTATAATTTAATTTTGATATCACATGTTTAGGATTGGGGGTCATAGTTTAAGAATCAGCCATTGATAAACCCATATTTGTACACAATACACAATAATCTGAATATTTGGGGGGATCTGTGCCCCAATGGTGGTCACGGTCCTGATACTTTGGGTTTGAGATGAGACACTGTGATTTATTGAAACTTCAGAAGTAAACTTAAAAAAAAAAAAATCTTGAAATCTTTTTTATCAAGTTTTAATTTGAATGATTAATCCGAATGACCAATTAACCTCCTTCTAGAGTCATTGTTCATTCTGACCTTTAGCACTGATGCTGCGCAGGTCTGTGATTTTCATGAGGGTTTTGGGGAACATGTGTGGTTTACTGGGTCGCCGCTTCCTCACGTAGATCTTCAGCGCCTCTAACAGGGGCTCCTGCAACTGGTCCACTTTTGAGGGCTCTTCCAGATCCTGACGATCTACGGAGAGAGAGAGAGAAAGAGAGAGAGAGAAAGAGAGCAAATGATCAGAGACATGATCAGTTAATAAAATATCAAAAGCAATCTGTCCCTCAGAGTGTTCCTGAACAGAATATGAATCCTATTTTGTGATGCAGTAACGCTCATGACCACACGAGGGAAGTGTTTCTATTAAAATCATGGAATACCAGCATACTGCTTACTGCAAACTATAGAAAGTATACAATCTGAGAAACATTTGTCAGTATGCAACCTTAAAACTTTTAAACAGTAGTATGATACATTGCTGTCACATTCCATTAAATACGATTGTACCACTGTCTATCATTTCAGAAATGAAAATATTATATTGCATTTTGTGTTTTTTCTCAAAATGTAATGATTTGCAAATGTCTTTTGTCAGTCCAATCAAATAATGAAAGAATTGTTTTTTCTGTGCTTATAGGTGTCAGTATGAAGTCCAAAACCATGCTCATATCAGCCAATGAAATACAACCCCAATTCCGAAAAAGTTGGGACAGTATGAAAAATGGTAATAAAAACAAAAAGGAGTGATTTGTAGAATTTATTCACCCTTTGCTATATTGAAAGCACCACATACACACATAATATGATGTTTTACCTTCATAAAAGGTTTTACCTTTTTTTTTAATGTACAGTAATTTCAAATCAGATGATTGCAACATGCTCCAAAAAGTTGAAACAGGAGCAATTTAAGACTAATAACAATTTGACGAGTTGAAATAACATGGCGATATGAAACAAGAGATGTTAAACAGGTGAGGCAATCGTGTCATAGTATACAGGGAGCCTCCAAAAACAGCCTAGTCCTTCAAGAGCAAGGATCATTCAAGACTTGTCAATTTGCCAACAGATGCTTCAGCAAATAATCCAGCACTTTGAGAAAAATGTTCTCCAAAGACAAACTGGAAGGATTTGGGGCATTTCACCCTCTACAGTGCACAATATAGTTAAAAGATTCAAGGAATCTGGTCAAATCTCAGTGCGTAAAAGGGCAAGACGAAAACCTTTTCTGAATGCGCGTGTAATCTCTGATTCTTCAGACGTCACTGTCTTAAAAAACGTCATTCATCTGTAATGGATATCATGAACATGGGCTTGGTATAACTTTAGTAAACCTTTGTTAGTCAACACCACTTGCCGCTGCATCCACAGATGCAAGTTAAGACTTTACTATGCAAAACAGAAACCCTACATCAACACTGTCCAGAAGCGCTGCCAACTTCTCTGGGCTCGGTCTCATCTTAGAAGGAAAGCTGAACAGTGGAACTGTGCTTTTTGGTCCGAAGAGTCCATATTTCAAAAAGCTTTTGAAAAACACAGCCGTTGTGTTCTCAGGGCCAAAGAGGAAAAGGACGATCCAAGCTGTTATTAGCGTCAGGTCCAAAAGCCAGTGTCTGTATGGGCCAGGGGTGTGTCAGTGCCCATGGCATGGGTAACTCATACATCTGTGAGAACACGATGAATGTAGACAGATATGTAAACATTTTGGAGCAACATATACTGCCATCCAACACCGTCTTTTCCAGGGACGTCCCTGCATTTTCCAGCAGGACAACTTGCCTGGATAACAAGTGCATGGCTGTGTAAGCAGAGAGTGTGGGTGCTAGATTGGCCTGCCTGCAGTCCTGACCTGTCTCCAATTGAGAATGTGTGGTGCATTATTAAGTGCATTAGATGGCAACAAAGACCCCGTACAATTGTGCAGTTAAAGACCTACATAATGGACGAATAGGGGAAAATTCCACTTTCTGAACTTAACAAACTTGTGTCTTCAGTGCCTAAATGCTTAAGTGATATTAGAAGAAATGGTGATGTTCAACAGTGGTAAACACTTGACTGTCCCAACTTTTTTGGAGCGTGTTGCAATCATCTGATTTTAAATTACTGTACATAAAAAAAAAAAAAAATAAAAAAAAAATGGGGAAATTCACAGGGTAAATATCATTTAATGTGTAGCTCTAGAGCTTTCAATATAGCAAAGGGTGATTTTACAAATTTTACAAAGGGTTTGTTTTACAAACAAAGTTTACAAATCACTCATTTTTGTTTTTATTAGCATTTTTCCTACTGTCCCAACTTTTTCAGAATTGGGGTTGTATAAATGAAAAATTACTTTAAATGTCACTATTATTTTACAATCATAAATGTGTTTGCAGTGTGTGTTTTCCACCTCCAGAGATGAGGCAGATGGCAGACAGCAGTCCTGTCTCCGTATCGTCCATCTCGATGGGCAGGAGTTGGTTGGCGAAGGTGAAAACTAGATCCGTGAGCGGACCAAAGCCGGCATTGTGCATCTGTGTGCGGTTAAGTGTAAGACCGTCTGAGAATGTCATCGTGTCCTGGTCAGGGGTGTAACGTGTGCAGATACGCAGGATCTACACACACACACACACACACACACATACATAGTAAGCATCAACTTTCTGGACCAAAAGGACAAATAAATTCAGAGTGACCACTACAGATCAGTTTCACTTCTCTGTCCAACATGACGACCAAATGATTTGGAGAAAACTGACCCCAGATCAGCATTAGGATACCTTTCTGAGATAGAAAGTAACTACAAGTTACAAGTTTGTTCTACTCATTCTTATCCTACACACTTTATTATTACAATTTGCACATTTTAGAATTATAGTGAAGTCATCAAACAGGGTCGGATTGGCCATCGGGAGCAGCGTCACTTTTCCCCAGTATGCTGCTAGCAGGCCGATGTGTGTGTATTGTGTGTATGGTTTCTATAGGGTTTGTCTGTGGGTTGTGTTTAACAGTCACTGATGGTACTGTCTTGAAGACGAAACAGAATAAAACATGACTGCTGCCAACAGCAGGCACACACACAGACACACACAAAAAGTGAGAGAGACAGCGTTTGATCCTCTTCAACACAAACTCTACAACACAACATAAGTTATCACAAGAGACACTGACCTGTGGAGATGGACACAGGTGTGTGTGTGTGAGTGAAAGACACAAAATGTAAAACCTTACTGCCTTTAAAGGGGTCATATTATAATTTTGTTTTGATTTTTGTCCCCTGAAGTCCTTATGATGTTAGTCAAGGTTACTTGCACCAAAAACAGTCATGATTTTTTTTAGGGCTGTCAATTGATTCATTTTTAATCAGATTAATTACATGATGTGCTGATTATTAAAAGTAATTACATTAATTGCATATATCAATATTTGCTGATTAACTTGAGCAAGGGCCCCAAATAAATATAATTCAGTATAAATAATTCATAATAATTCAAATAATTTTAAATATATTTTAGGGCTAACTAATTAATTGCACAGTTTGCTGTGAATGGTACATGATACATTAAAACAAACATTAAAAGAATATAATCTAAAATATATTTACTTTAAACTTTGTCTCAAAGAAGTCATCATTTATTTTTATTATTTAAATATGTACAGGTTAAAAGCCTCTGGATGAGTAGCCTGCCAAGAACAACTTGAGACACCTTTCTCCCCTTGCGTGAAGTTTGAGGAAGAACAAAAAACAAACAAACAAACAAACAAAAACAAAAAACAGATACAGCATTAACGCATTAAATAAAAACTATTAATCACAGATATTAATGCATTAAATTTGACCAGCCCTAATATATATATATATATATATATATATATATATATATATATATATATATATATATATATACATATACACATACACATACACACACTCACCGACCACTTTATTAGGTACACCTGTTCTTATTCATGCAATTATCTAATCAGCCTGAGTTACCGTAGCCTTTCTGTCAGCTCAAACCAGTATGGCCATTCTCCGTTGACCTCTCTCATCAACAAGGCATTTTCGTCCACAGAACTGCCACTCACTGGTTGTTTTTTGTTTTTTGCACCATTCTCTTTACACTCTAGAGACTGTTGCACGTGAAAATCTCAGGAGATCAGCAGTTACAGAAATACTAAAACCAGCCTGTCTCGCGCCAACAATCATGCCACGGTCGAAATCACTGAGATCACATATTTTTCCCCATTCTGATGGTTGATGTGAACATTAACTGAAGCTCCTGACCCATATCTGCTGATTTTATGCATTGCGCTGCTGCCACACGATTAGCTGATTAGATAATCGCATGAATAAGTAGATGTACCGGTGTACCTATTAATGTGGCCGGTGAGTGCATATACTGTATATATATATATATATATATATATATATATATATATATATATATATATATATATATATATATATGTAAGGAATAATTGACGACGGACCACTGATTTATTGAAAAATAATGCACACTCGAGGTGGTAATGCGGTCACAACGCGCAGCGGAGTGCATTCGTTTTCAGTAATTCAATGGGCCGGAGTCAATTATTCCACTTGTACCATGGTTACCACACCTTAATACATCGTTCAGAGTTTTATCTAAAGACATTTTCTGGTTTTCGTCCCTAAAACACTCTTGTGAGTGGAACTACTTTCTTCTGCCGTGGATTCAGCATCTTGCTTTGAAACAGTCCGAGCCTTCGTTGCTAGTTCGAAAATGTCAGCTTAGAACTAGCAACGGAGGATAGTGAGGTTTGCGCTGCTTTACTGGAGCACTTACTGGAGTAATGAGGTAGTGTGTTTGCATGTGTGTGTGTGTGTGTGTGTGTGTGTGTGCGCACACGTTTGTTTTTGAGGGATCGAAAGAGAGAAACTCAGAAACTGATAGAGTTCACTTCTGGGATTACCTTTTTTTTGTTACAGCTCTCATCAGAAGTAATATCACTTCAAAATCACCAAGATGTAAGATTAAGCACTTCTCAGCAGCAGCAAGTCTTGCCATATTTCAGTTGTAAACCTTAACAACTGTTTTCATCCCCACTAATATGCAGGTGTGCACTGACATGACAGCTCTGTTTTTCGCTCACGAGTGTGTGTGTAATGCATATATGTGTCCACGTATGTGAGAGCTTAAGAGTGGGGGAGGGTGAGTGTAAGAGTGTTTCCCACAGATATTTCAGATAATATAGAAACTGTTGTATTTATTTCCCTCCTGCAGCAAAGCACCCCCACAACATGTTGCTGCCACCCCCATGCTTCATGGTTGAGACAGTGTTCTTTGGCTTGTAAGCCTCACCCATTTTCCTCCACACATAACGATGATCATTACGGCCAAACAGTAAAAATTTTGTTTCATTAGACCAGAGGACATTTCTCCATAAAGTAAAATCTTTGTCACCATGTGCACTTGCAAACTGTATGGTGGTTTTGGAGCAGTGGCTTCTTCCTTGCTTAGCAACCTTTCAGGTTATGTCAATATAGGACTCGTTTTACTGTGGATATAGATACTTGTCTACCTGTTTCCTCCAGCATCTTCACAAGGACCTTTGCTGTTTTTCTAGGATTGATTTGCGCTTTTCACACCAAACTACGTTCATCTCTAGGAGTCAGAATGCGTCTCCCTCCTGAGTGTTATGATGGCTGCGTGGTCCCATGGTGTTTATACTTGCATACTATTGTTTGTACAGATGAACGTGGTGCCTTCAGGCATTTGGAAATTGCTCTCAAGGATGAACCAGACTTGTGGAGGTCCACCATTTTTTTATGAGGTCTTGGCTGGTTTCTTTTGATTTTCCCATGATGTCAAGCAAAGAGGCACTGAGTTTGAAGGTAGGCCTTAAAATACATCCACAGGTACACCTCCAATTCAGTACACCTCCAATCAGAAGCTAATTGGCTAATTGCCTAAAGGCTTGACATCATTTTCTGGAATTTTCCAAGCTGCTTAAAGGCACAGTTAACTTAGTGTATGTAAACTTCTGACCCACTGAAATTGTGATATAGTTAATTAAAACAGAAACAATCTGTAAACAATGTTTGGAAAAATTACTCATGTCATGCACAAAGTAGCATATGACACAACTTGCCAAAATTATAGTTTGCTAATATGAAATCCGTGGAGTGGTTAAAAAATGAGGTTTAATGACTTCAACCTAAGTTAATGTAAACATCTGACTTCAACTACACACACACACACACATATATATATATATATATATATATATAGCGAGAGAGAATGATAGATAGATTTATAGATAGATAGATATAATAGTTCAGATATATTTGAAATATACAGTATTGCATTATTGTGGCAGAAGAGTAAAGCATTGATTAGACAATACAAAAGTGGCTTTACAAGGCAATATATTGTTTGTTTTATTCGCATATCAATGAAAAAGCCTACAGTCAAAAGCAATTCATTTTGTAATTGAGTTTGTCAATTTATCCTGTTCTTACAGGACGTGTTTTATGTACATGTGCATCAGAATGATGGGTTTGGAGCATCTCATGTCATGTCACAACTGAAACTTAATAGCATCTTGAGGTCCCTGCATTCTGTTGTGTTTCACACAGCTGTCAAGAACGTGTCCTGTGTGACCGGATATCATTCTGTGGCTGTGCTGCTTGTGAGGTTTGCTGAGGCGCGCATTCTGCCCCCTGCTGACGTGGGTCATAAAAACACAAAGTTCCATGTACTTCAAGCTTGAATTCCTCAGATGGTAGGAAAATACATACTTTTATACATACTTTTATTATGGGATTTACGTACGGGTTAGGTGGCATGATTAATTGTGTTAAGTTTTTTTTAACGCATATTTTTTTAAAATGAATTATTCGCACTTAATTATTGTGTTAAATCGACAGCCGTAGCTTTTATTTTAATGGCCATTTTCCACCTTCTCTGACCCTTACAATTAAACAGGCTGGTTTTTCTACTGTACCTATAGGACTCTATATGTAAATAACTTCTATTATGATTGGCTATCCTTCACATACTTGTGTAATTAGGTTGGCTTGAAAGAGCCAACCTACTGATCTAATATTTAAGCTTATTAGGTTGGCTTGAGAGAGCCAACCTTCTGATCTACTATTTAAGCTTATTATTATTAGGTTCTGATATACTATTTATTTTTTCGATTAACACTTTTTATTGCCTCCAACAAATGAAACAGAAAAACAAAACATATATGTACAGAATCACCAATCACCAACCCCAGCCTGACCCCCAACAAACATCTCTGTGGTCAAAGCTAAAATACACACACAAAGAAAAAATAAAATAAATAAATAAATAAAAACTAATATATATATATATATATATATATATATATATATATATAAATAAATAAATCACACACATTTAAAACTATAAATCTCTCTCCACTGCCCCTCCCCGAGAGCCTTCCAAAAAGGTCAAATAACTGAATCCTAGCCCACACTCCCTCCAATACCAAATTTAAATCTTTCTCCCATAATCTCTTGAGAGAAGTTGAAGCTCCGTCTCCCAGACTCTGAATTAGCAGGGAGTAATACACTACTGTTATGAGGCATCAATCACCACTCCCAGAGTGTCTGCCGCATTGGGGGGTGTATGCAACTCCCATATATAGTACAGAGTAGGTGGCGCAGTTGTAAATATCTAAAGAATTGAGACCTGGGAATCCCAAAATGTTGAACCATATTTTCAAAGGATCTCAACACTCCACTCTCATATATGTCACCGAGCGTATTAATCTCCCTCACAATCCACTCTGTCCAGCAGAAAGGGGACTTGTCAATACATAATTTTGTGTTCAGCCATATACTCCAAGCAATATTTAAATAAATGTCTGAATTAAACATTCTGGACACTTTTGTCCATACCGCATGCAAATGCGAGATAAAGGGGTGTAACTTAAATTCTCCGGTTAGTTTGATAGAATGATTTTACAATGGCAAGATAGGGGCAAGAACTTCCTGTTCAATACAAAACCAGGGAGGGCTCTCTCAGATGGAAGCGACCAATGAGCCAAATGTCTGAGACCGAATGCATAATAATAAAACAAAATCTTGGGTAGGCCTAGCCCACCTTTGTCAATTGGCCTATGTAATTTACTGAAGTGTAATCTAAGATGTTTGCCATTCCAAATGAAGGACTTTGCTGTGCTATCAAATTGCTTGAAATAAGAGAGGGGGACTTCTATAGGGAGAGCTTGTAGCAGGTTGCTGAATTTTGGAATACAATTCATTTTAATAATATTAACCTTCCCAGTCATAGATAAATGTAATGAAGCCCACCTGCCCACATCGCTTGAAAACCTTTTTATTAAAGTGTCAAAATTAACTTACTAAATCACACAAATTTGCTGGGAATAAAATACCCAAATACTTAATGCCCTGTTTGGACCACTGGAAGGCGCCCGTCTGAAAAGCCATTACTGGGCAATACGCTGTCAGAGCCAAAGCTTCGGATTTACACCAATTAACTCTGTATCCTGAGAACTTAGAAAAGGAATTAATAATTCTGTGGAGGCAAGGCATAGATCTAGCAGGGTCGGAGACGTATAATAAAATCATATGTGTAAAGCAAACCACCCCTAGAAAATCTGATCTGGGGAAAGAGTAAAATAATCTGAAATTAATCCATTTGTTTGAATCGCCGCTACCGGGTGTCTATAAAGTAACTTAATCCACCCAATAAAAGTATTCCTGAATCCATACATTTCCAAAATCTTAAAAAGATAATCCCATTCTACCATATCAAATGCTTTTTTGGCATTAAGCAAGATGGCAGCGACCAGAGTCTGATCGTTCACCACTGCCCACATGACATTAATGAAATGCCTAATGTTATCAGAAGAGAGTTATGGCCCTGAATAAACCCCACCTAATCTATATGTATAAGAGATGTCATAACTTGACTCAATGGAATAGCCAAAATTTCTGACAATATTTTAACATCTAGCTGGATCAGGGAAATTAGATGGTAACACTTACACTCGCTTGGATCTTTGCCGTTTGTCTGATCCGGGCTTGTGTCATGGTTGGCGGAAGCTTCCCATACTTTAATGATTCCGTATTAACTTCTAGCAAAAGTGGAGATAGTTCTGTTGCATAAAATCTAAAAAATTCAGCAGCAAAGCCATCTGGCCCCGGAGCCTTGCCTGTAGGCAAGGCCTTAATTACCTCGCCAAGATCCTCCAAGTTTATCTCAGAATCAAGATAATTTTTTTGCTCAGCCGACAGTTTAGGAAGTTCTAATGGTTCCACAAAGTTTCTAATATCCTCTTCATTAGACGAAGATGTGGAACTATAAAGATCAAGATAGAATTATTTAAAAGCATTATTAA
The DNA here is from genome assembly GCF_019703515.2 of Myxocyprinus asiaticus. NCBI lineage: Eukaryota > Metazoa > Chordata > Actinopteri > Cypriniformes > Catostomidae > Myxocyprinus > Myxocyprinus asiaticus. Next base: position 2,099,541 of record NC_059377.1, read on the forward strand.
TATCAGTGGCCGAGATAAATATTTTACCACCAGCAGATTTCACTGAGGGAATGGTAGAAAAAGACTCTCTCTCTGTTTTATATATTTAACCAGATGCTTCTCTGCTTTGTCCCCCGACTCAAAGTATGACTGTCTTGCCCTGAATAGCCAAAACTCCATCTTCCGTGACAAAATAGTATTATATCTTCTATTATTATAAATAGTATTATTTCAATCGGGTCAATTCTCTGAGGCGATTAGAAGACATTCGGTGTTTCAGCTCTGCCTCAGCACTTTTAATATTCCCTTCCAATTACACGAGTTCTTGTGCTTTGGATTTTTTGATGAATGTGGCATACTGTATGATCCGGCCCCTAAGAACCGCCTTAAGTGCCTCCCAAGCCATGCCCACAGAGGATACTGAGGACCAGTTGGTCTCCATATAGGCAAAAGGGATACATTAAAGCGCCAACTATATGATTTCCTTTTCTCCATATGTGACAACACCTCTAAACACACCAGGGTGTCATCTGAGACTAAAATGTTTCCAATTGAGCAATCAACAACAGATGGAATGAGGGACTTAGATATATATAAAAAATATATTTTCTAGAGTAAATCTTATGGACTGATGAAAAAAATGTATAGTCCCTCCCAGATGGGTTAAAAAGTCTCCAAATATCTGTAAGACCAAGATTTTTACACATCCTGTGAAGCGTCAGTGTTGCTCTAGGGGGCTTGCACACTTTTGCTTCACTATGATCAAGGACTGAATCCATCAAAAGATTAAAGTCTCCTCCCAATATTATATCATGAGGCATGCCAGCGGCTTGCAACATCCCTTCAAGATCTATAAAAAAGCCCTGATCATCAACGTTAGGTGCATAAATATTAGCCAAAATAAGACTTTGCCCCTGAATTTCAGCTAAAACAATAATGACTCTTCCTACTTTATTTTTAATCTGTTTGAGACATTTGAATTGTAGATGTTTACTTATCAGCGTAATGACTCCCCTGCTCTTACTCAAGCCAGCACTAAAGAAAGCAAACCAACCCCATATCCTCCCAAATTTTTCAGCTTCCTGCAGAGAAAGATGCGTTTCTTGAAGAAACACTATATCATATTTCTTATGCTTAAGAAGAGAAATAACCTTCCTTCTTTGTATGGGGTGCCCCAACCCATTCACATTCCACGTGGAGAGAGACAATCCACACATATTAACATTTGACATTTTGACATATAAGAAAAAATATTGTGTGTCAAAAACAAGATCATAAAGACCACATTCCAACATTAGTGCAACAGTCAAAACCTGAACATCCCCGGAACAAAACAAACAGAAAAAAAGTGTGCATTAACCCCGTGCACGACAGCGCCAACTGGCGTCCATCCCTCCAAACTCAAACAGTCCATGCACAACTTTGCCGTCGGATTACTTAAGTTCAGTGTTTCTATACAAATTTTGTGAGACAGAATTACACGGCAAAAGATAATCTATGAAACAAACTCCAGCCAATAGGTGGAATAAACACAGAGTGTGTAGATTCATAAAAAAAACTGACCTGAAGCTATGTTACTCTACAAAATAAACTCCAGCCGCTAGGCAGAACCAGCACAAAAGGAGCATGCAGAATCCTCAAACAGTCAAGCAAATGTTCAGTGAGCCGGTCCACTCGGCTACAACTTGAGTACAACAAGATTACTTACTCACTCCATTGACTTTGCAAGAAATATTCCACAAAATAAACTCCAGCTGCTACACAAAACCAGCACAAGAAGAGCGCACAGATTCCCAAACAGTCAAACGGATGTTCAGTGAGCCGGTCCACTCGGCTGCAACATGAGTTCAACAAATGACTTACTCCAATGTCTTGCAAGAAATACTCCACAAAACAAACTCCAGCCAATAGGAGGAATAAATACAAAGAGCGTGTAGATTCATCCATAAAGCTGTCCTGAAGGTGTGTTACTCTACAAAATAAACTTCAGCCGCTAGGCGGAACCAGCTCAAAAAACAAAGCACTCAGTTTCCTCGAACAGTCAAGTGAATGTTCAGTGAGCCGGTCCACTCGTTGCAACGTGAGTACCACAAGATGACTTACTCCATTGACTTTATGAAGGACATCGCTTGCTGTGGGCATGTGAATGTTTTACAGCCATCCTTAGCATCTATTCTCAATTTGGCCAGGAATATCAGTGCAAAAGCAAACTTCCGTTGATGTAAACGTTTCTTGCATTCCTTGCATCGATCACGTTTCTCTCTTGTCTAAGAACAAGAAAATGCTGTGGTTTTTCCAAGAAAGCCTTCCTTTACTCCTCGCCTTGCGTAACACAAGATCTTTATCGGATGATCTCAGAAACTTGGCTAGAATTGATCGGGACTGTCTCCCTCTGCGAATCTGTGGGAGAGGGAACCCTGTGAGCTCGCTCGATTTCCAGCTTATAGCCTGTTATGTTGAGCATATTTGGAAGGAGCCCATCCAGGAATTTCACCAAACAGACTTCCATTCAAAATGGCTCAGAGGAATATCTTCAGAACAGAATGTTATAGACACTTGGGGATTGGCTCTTTTGAGTCAGGTTGGTAAGCAGCCAATAAGAATCACTCTGGTCACTGGATAGCCATGCCCTAGCAACCATTTAGAGCACCCTAGCAACCAAACCCCATTGACTTCCATTCAAAATCACTTAGATGGGTATCTCAGAATCAGTACGTCGTAGAGACTTCATTGTTGGCTTGTATGACTCAGGACAGCAAGCAGCCTTCTTAGTATCACCCTGACAACTGCTTAGCAACCACATGGGCTTACCCTTGCACCCAAATAGAAAAACACATATCTCTGACCAAGAACATCGTAGAAACTTCCTGTTTGGCTCGTTTGACTCAGTATAGCAAAGAGCCTTTTAAGTATCACCCTGGTAACTGCATAGCAACCAGATGGGGTTACCCTAGCAACTGAGTAACAAAACATATATCTCTGCACCAGAACATCGTAGACACTTCTGGGTTGGCTCATTTGACTCAAGCTGGCAAGAAGCCTTTTGATTATCACCCTGGTAACTGCCTAGCAACCAGATGGAGTTACCCTGGCAATGAAGTAACAAAACATATCTCTGCACCAGAACATCGTAGATACTTCCAGGTTGGCTCATTTGACTCAGGCTGGCAAGGAGCCTTTTGATTATCATGCTGTAAACTGCCCAGCAATCAGATGGGTTTACCCTAGCAACCGAGTAACAAAACACATATCTCTGCACCAAAACATCGTAGACACTTCCGGGTTGGTTCATTTGACTCAGGCTGGCAAGGAGCCTTTTGAGTATGACCCTGGGAACTGCCTAGCAACCAGATGTGTTTACCCTAGCAACCGAGTAACAAAACACATCTCTCTACACCAGAACATCGTAGACAATTCCGGGTTGGCTCATATGACTCAGGCTGGCAAGGAGCATTTTGAGTATCACCCTGGTAAATGCCTAGCAACCAGATAGGGTTACCCTAGCAACAGAGTAAAAAAGACATATCTCTGCACCAGAACATCGTAGACACTTCCTGGTTGGCTCATTTGACTTAGGCTGGCAAGGAGCCTTTTGAGTACCACCCTGGTAACTGCATAGATACCAGATGTGGTTACCCTAGCAACCAAGTATCAAATCACATATCTCTTCACAAGAACATCGTAGACACTTATGGTTTAGTTCATTTGACTAATTGTAGCAAGTAGCCTATTGAGTATCACCTTGGTAACTGCCTAGCAACCAGATGGTGTTACCCTAGCAACCAAGTAGCAAAAGACATATCTCTGCACCAGATTATCGTAGAGACTTCAACTTTGGCTTATTTGACTCAGACCAGCAAGGAGCCTTTAAAAGTCCTGCTATAAAATACTTAATCACACTCTAGCAACAATTTAGTGCACCAAAACCCATTAACTTCCATTCAAAATGGCTTAGATGGATATCTCCTGATCAGAATGTCATAGAGACTTCAGGCTTGACTCATTACACTCAGTCCAGCAAGCAGCCTTTTTAGCATCACCTTGGTTAACTGCTTAGCAACCAAACGGGGTTACCCTAGCAACCAAGTAACAAATCACATATCTCTGCACCAGAACATCATAGAGACTTCTGGTTTCATTCGACTCAGGGTAGCAAGGAGCCTTTTGAGTACCACCTTGGCAACTACCTAACAACCAGATGGGGTTATCCTAGCAACCAAGTAACAAATCACATATCTCTGCACCAGAACATTGTAAAGACTTCCGGTTTCATTCATTTGACTCAGGGTAGCAAGGATCCTTTTGAGTATCACCTTGTTAACTGCCTAGCAACCAAATGAGCTCTCCCTAGCAACCAAGTAGCAAAACACATATCTCTGCACCAGAACATCACAGAGACTTCCAGGTTGGAACATTTAACAGGCTAGCAAGAAGCCTTGTTAGTATCATCCTAGCAACTACCTAGCAACCAGATGGGGTCTCCCTAGCAACCATGTAGCAAAACATATCTCAGCACCAGAACATCATAGAGACTTCCAGGATGGGTCATTTGACTCAGGGAAGTAAGGAACATTTTGAGTATCACCCTGATAACTGCCTAGCAACCAGATGGGGTTACCCTAACAACCGAGTACTGTATAATGAACCAGTATAATGAACAACCAGTTCATTATACAGACTTCCGGGTTGGGTCATTTGACTCAGGCTAGCAAGGGGGCTTGTTAGTATCACCCTGGTAACTGCCTAGCAACTAAATGCAAAAGCCTAGCCTAGCAAAGCAACTTTCTAGCAACATGCTAGCAATGTCTAGCTAAGTGTTAAAACATGTTAGCAATGCCTAGCTAAGCATTCTATCTATCAATGAACTTTCAGTCAAGGCTAAAGTTTGTCTTGACGGTCTTTACTTCTTTAGTTCACACTGTTCATCTGGGCGGGTCAAGATGTTGAATACTAACTATGTGTTGATTTATTTATCTGATATCAGCAAGTTACTGAAGTTCACAAGTCGTTTTTGCAGCTTTATTTCAATGTTTTTTTAACTTTTATTTCTAAACATTAAGAAAAATGTGATTTCTCATAATATGACCCCTTTAAACGTGGAACTAACGCTGGATGTGGGAAATTCTTACTTGATCTCTTTAGCTTCTTGACAAGGAAGACATCTTGACACTTGGCAGTGCAAGCATTTTTTTTTTTTTTTTTGCAGGAGTATGATTATGAACAAAGGATCATTTCCAATGGATAATTTGATAAAGTAATGTAGGAGCTTTTACTCGATGCATTTTATTTGTTTAAATGTCAATGCTTATCATTAATGTAAATAGCAAAATAGCAAAGCAAAAAAAAAAATAAATGTGGTGCGGCTATCCTTAAGAGGACTCTCCACAGACATAATGATTTTTATACTCTATGAACTATAGATTATATCCCCTAAGATTAACCTTACCCCTAAACCTAACCCTCACAAAAAACTTTCTGCACTTTTACATTAAAAAAAATAAAAAAATAAATAAATAAAAAACATACGATGTAAAATGATTGTTTTTATTTATTTATTTTTTAAGTCATTTGAATTATGGGGACACTAGAAATGTCCTCAAACCACATTTCTAGCATAATACACTTGTAATTACCAGTTTGCAACCTAAAAAATCCCCCCCCCCCCACACACACACACAAACACTTACCAATATGTCGAGGCAGGCGGCTTTGAGCAGTGTGATCTGATCGGCCATGGTGAGTCCAGTGAAACCAGGAACTCGTTTGGCAAACTCCACGATTTTAATAATGCACTTAGTGGCCAGTTCACTGAACTTATCCCACAGACCCAGATCCAAACGAACGCGGTGATCCGCACTGGAGTTCTGAACACACACACACACACACACACACACACACACACACACACACACACAAAAACACAGAGTAAAAACTAAATCTTTTGTCTACACATGCAGCATTTCAAAACAAAAGTCACTTAAGGAAACATACACAAAATTATTTTACAATTACAGTATATGATATTTAAGACCTTCTGCTTGCATTTTACTTTTTGTCCAAACAAGACATATGTATGAATATGAGGGCATTAGTGAGATAAATGGCAGCACAATGGCTATATTCAAAATAAAACAGTTGCATAATGCTTGTAGCATTGTGTACAAAATATACTGCCTACTATTAATAGCAAATAGTTTGTGAAATGTTGTGTCAAAATGTCTTTACTTTTGGAGGTCTAACCAAATCAAGAAAGAGACGTTAAAAATCATAGTTGGTATTACTTGCAGTTCATTCGTCACATTGGAAATGGAAGGTCAAAAACAGCACCAAAGAGAAGAGGGGCACAGGAGGGCAAAGGTATATTTGATTGGATAGATCGCTTAAGAGAAAAAATGTGCCCCAGTAATACAGTAGTTGTCTAGTGATACCCTTGGTGCCAAAATGAGACTTCTGCCTCAAAAGCAGCTCACATTAATGCTAATATTTTTCAGGAGTTTACATTAAGTATGAGCACTCAAACACTGTGGGGTGCTGATAGAAAATATGACACTTTAAGATTTTACACATGAGATGCCTTTATCTGTCTACCAACAAAATAAATGTCAAAAACCTGCATACATGGTTCCTATTTTCAACAATTAGTGTGTGAAGACAAGTAGCACATTTGTTACAACTGTATTCATGCTTGGTACTGTTGCAGCACTACTCCGGGATGATTTTGACACTCATTTGTAATATAATAAGTAAGGCATTATGACTTAAGTGAAATAAACAGACACTTTTTATTTTCTTGTGGTTGTTTCCAAATTTTTCCATTGCTTGCATATGTATCAATTCTAACACATCAGCCATACACAAATACACATTTACAATAAGATTTATGGAATAAACCTACTTTGCAAAATAATGTCCATAACTTACTTACTTAATTACTTTCTTTCTATTTATCTATCTATCTATCTGGCGTTCTACCACTTATTTCATTCATTTATTTGTCTTGCCTACTTATCTTATTTAAAAGGCTAAAAAACTCTAAAAAAGGAGCATTGGCAACCATGTTTTTTGTTTTTCAGCTCGAAAGTGTTGGACCCCATTGACTTGCATTGTATGGATAAAAACACCTCATATCTCCATCAGAATATTTGAGTTCCACAGCAGAAAGAAAGTCTTACAAGTTTGAGATGGCATAAGGGTGAGTAAAAGACAAGAGAATTATAATTTGGGTGAACTATTCCTTTTAATGGTCCTGAAAATGGCGCTAACGCAAAAATGAATAAATGTTTTTATTTTGGTTTTGGGGTGAAATATGACCAGAACATGTTTTTGTGAGATTCACCCTACAATATAATAAAAATCCTCAAGTGGCTGTCAATTATACCCAATATTTTGAAATGCACTGAAACACTCCTATGTGTTTTTATAGGAACACATAAAGGATTTGAAAAATGATCTGATGTTTTAAAGACGCCCCCCCACCCCCCCATTGACGCTGGTGGCGGATATGATTTTGTCACCCATCAAAAAGCATGGCTCCTCTCCGGCACGCTTCTCTCTAGAGTAAAAACTGATGCCTACAGGCTGTGAGATTCTCTGTGTGGATGCTGGCCTGACCATCTATTGTCTCTGGCTCACATCAGTAAATATGATCTCTGGTTAAGAGAGAAGCACATCACAGCCAACATTAAATCACTGGAAGTGAGCAGCAGAATATTTCACAGAAACCCCAGCAATGATGGGCAAACTAACTGCAGACACACAAGAGAGCAGCCGGGCTTTAATATTAAACCTATTTTCCTTCTTCCTCCCCACGGCAAAGTCAAGAAGAGGAGGAGCTGTTTGATTTCCCTTCCAATCTCAGTCAATTACCGCACAGCCATAATTTAATAGAGCCAAACAAGGAAGTGGTCGGGGAACTCTAATTTCATTTAGGAGCATTTATCCTAACAAATTAGACAACTTGTGACATTAGACAATAAGCTGCCGATGTTAGAACGAATGCAAAGCCATCCATCACACAAATGGCAAATTAGTCAGTAAGCAAATATCAGGGCACAGAGCCATGACTTGCAGTAATGTCTAGAGCAGTGGTGCATATAACAAAACAAAAATAATATTGGGATCTTTTTTTCAGCCTCTTGACTATATTCAATATGTATCTTGATATTTATGTATTTGCTATGGAATGGCTTAAAAGGGTGATTTTATTACAATCAGAGGAATGATCATTTCAGTCAAACCATTGTTGCCCAATAGATTATAAATGTTTAATAATTTTGAGTGATATGTACACACATTTCTGAATCAGAGTTTTTAATCGATTCATTGTAACAAAAGGTCTGAATTTACCAACTCTAACATCTCCCCTTCATCTCAATGCTCTTATACTCATTACTAATACACACTAATACAAATAATTTTAATGTTTTAACACATTGATTTCTTTAAGTTTATATTCTCCCATTACACAATAAAATGGTATTTTCCTCCACCGAAAACAGAGACTTTTGAAAACGTTTCCATTACTGCATAATTTGGAAAACGATAACTTTAGGAAACTGAAAAATGAAACCGATTAGGGTGGATGTTAATCCAATGACACATTCTTTAGGAAATGTAATGGACAAATATGAAGCACATTCCAATCATTGTGATATTCACATAATCATGTTGCTTAATTTTATATCTCCAGCAAAACCAATCAAAAGACCTCAAATGGGTCAAGTCTGTTCTAATAGAGTTGCACACATATGGAAACAACAATGCTAAATGGAAATAATAAAATACAACTAAACAAATGCTAAACAGTGCATATCTTAGGATAGCAAAATAAATATATTTAAGGCCTGTTCACACCAAATCCATGACGATTTTGCGAGATGAACTTCTGACAAAAGGTCTATTCACACAAAGTCTGTAAAAAATGAAACTAAGCGCTGTTGCTATTCTACAAACATTTATAACAGTCTTCTGCCCTGTCCAGCTGTCAATGCTAGAGAATAATATATTGAATGCTGTTAAAGCATTTATTTAACTAATTTGGCATAATTTTCATTTTCATTATGTTATTTCCATGGTGTTGATGCATTTTGAGGAGTATATAATCTGTGTTTTTTATGCGAGTGAGATCAGTAAAGAGCTGTTTCATATTTATTTGCACATGTATTTTGCCACAAGTATATTCCAAATGGACTCCCGAACCATATTCTATTTTTATATTGTCTGGATTAATCCCTGGATAATATAATACAAGGTACAGTTAAGAAAATACACGTGTAATAATGTACATGAATAACAACAGGTATAGTTTAAAATATGATGCATAATATTAAAAACAATATAAAAGAAAAGACTGGCTTATGGTCTTTTCTTTATTTAACCCTACTATTGCATTCAGAATCTGCATACACCTTTTGCATTTGCGAATGTTTGGTTTGAACAGGCCTTTATGTTTCAAAAGGGAGAAGAAAATTTCTCCCATAACTTATGTAAAAGGATTTATATTTTTTGGATGTTAACAGACAAATATAAAAGTAAAATGCCATTTTGATTAGAAATAATAAAATGCAGAAATTATTTGACATATTAAAATATACATGAACTACAGCAAAACCATACATGTGAAGACATCTTTTTATCAACATTTTTGTGAAATTGTATCTAAATATAACATCATATACAATTTATATTAACATATAATGTGAGAGTTACTAGTAATATGAATGAATGTCCTATTACTCATAACTGCTCAATAACATTTGGTGTTCAAAAATTATCAAACCAACGTATTCTTTTTCAACGAAACATCATCAAAACAACTGTACAACTCAAGTATACAATATTAATACTTCTTTACTATGTTTTTAGGCTAAATCTATTCTATTTACTTGCATGAACTGCCGAATGTTGATGCGTGAGTATACTGCAAGCTGGTTTGGCATCAGATGGCTGCAGAGTAAAATGTGGACAATTTCCTCTTTTAAGCCCTCTTTAGACTTATGTGTGCATGAATTTCTCTCTCGCCACACCCCCTTTAGACAGTAGTACCTTTGATATATTTTTTTTGTTTTGATTGTTACATCTGTCATGTCTGTTTTGTACAGGAAAGTGCGAGTGTCTGTGTGTGACCGTGTGTATGCGTGTGTGTGTAACGGTAGCCTTTAGCCTCCTCGTTAGCGTGCCCGCCTCCCATGCCTTGGTTCGAATCCCGCTCTGAGTGGGTCGAGTAAGACTGGTTACATGTGCATGATTTTAAACAAGATGCAATCCAAGTGAGAGACAAAAAAAGTGTGTATGAGAGTATGGGAAAGCGGCAAAAGGTTTATAAGTAAGTATCTAATTCATAGATGTAAAAAAAAATCTATATAATATCATGTGTAAAGCCACAATTGATGCCCAGGTAAAATTTGAACTGAACGCAAAAGATAAAACAATTTTATATAAAAAAATTGTCATTATTTTTATTTTTAACGTGTATTTTGATTGTATTGACAAAGTCCTAAAGTTTGGTTCCTGTACAAAAACGATGTGGTATTTGAATGACCCGAACGCAATAGGAGGGTTAAATACATCCTTATATTATCCTTGCAATAAAAATAGCAGTTTGGTTCCACTATTGGTTTGTCAACAGTAAAAAAAAAAAAAAAAAAGAGTCTTTTTATGGAATATTTTATTACGAGCTTAGTGCAAACCAACTGTCGAACCTTGCTGCTATTTTTAATGCCATGAAAATAATTGGCAGTGACCTCTGAATGGGCGGTGCTACACCGAATACACAATGGACAAGGATATAATTTGAGCTTTTAGTTTCTTTTTAACTTAACTCTGCCAGAGTATGAAGTACAGCATTAAAAAGAGGCTGTTTGGCGGATATTTTTCTGCTGATTTCACACACGCTCAGCATCTGCCCACGTCATCTTTGCCTGCGGAATTTCGTTACGCAAAGGTATGTGTGACCGCGCCTTAATGCCAGTATTCGCCTGTTGATTAGCGCCACCAACGCATTGGATAAAGCAGCTGCAACGACTCAGGAGCTTTTTATCATTTTTCCAGTCTCATTGGTCGGGCAGTTTTCATCACAGTCCGAAGAATAAAAAATTCGGACCACTCTCCATTTAAAAAAACGTAGGATTTTTGGTGGACAATTTGTCGGACCCGGTTTGAATAGTGGCATGAGAATCCATTGTTCCTGTTCAAAAGCTCGTCTGGAATGAACAATCACACCCAAAACATTTTTATAGTTTGAACAGGCCTTTATCTTTCAAAAGGGAGGAGAAAACACCTCCCATATCTTTTGCTTTTGATATCAAAGGCAGTGTGTCAAATCACACTCTACAGTATTACAGAAATAATTCATCTGTCACTTGGTAATATACATATAATATCCAACCTGGTCTCATAGAATCACATTACTATACCTACATTTTGGCTCGTTGTACGTATTGCAGCAGATTCCTGGTGAAATGAACACTAGAGGCACTAAAACAACAATGACTTTTATTCACTTTTACATGTAAAACAGCAGATTGTATGTTCATAAACACTTTTCACCCTGTTCCACACACAGTGCTATCTTATGACATCTAAACACTTTTAAAATAATGCTTGACTTGTAAGGTGATACATTTTAACATCTGCATTACATAACCAACTACATTTACAAGCTACTTTGAGAGCAATTAAACTGCACGGTAGCTCAAGTGATATAGTGTTGCACTTGCAATGTAAAGGACCAAGGTACATGTCCCGAAGACCATGTGAGTATACACGTGAGCCGAAAGTAACACCGCAAAATTACTTGGTTACATTTTACCTCGGAACCACGTAATATCATTTAGCAAAAGTGTTGCCACAGTCAAGTAATTTTTATGAGATCAGGCTGATAATATCTGACCCAGAGTTTGTTCCATGTGTTGGGGCCATTCAAAAACAGTGAGACACAGGGGTCTCAAGGCACATTTGTAAAAGTTGAACTTTTTTTAACTTGACACAGAGAAAAACACAATGCATGTGGCACGAAAAGAGTGAGATGTGATGCAATGATCAAACATGTACATTTAGCACGTTTACGTAGAAAATAACAAATTTATTAATTAAAAAAATAGTGCAGAGGAACGCAAGATTGCGTCCTGTGTGAATGAACCCTTAGGCTGCTAAGTCACACTTCTGCTGTTGTTTGAAGAAATAGTCAAATAGTATCTGTTGTGTAAAATAACAGCCTGATCTCAAGAAAATTCTGTAACTATAATAAAATGTATTGCTGCAGTGCATTTTCATTTACTTTTGTATGATAGACAATACTGTGTTGGGTCGCCACAATGTAAAGTCTGGGTCCTGAAGCAAAAACCAGTTGAGAACCACATTATCAAGAGCATATGTTGTTTATGTAGCGTATATTCAGTAAGCAAGCCATCATAAAGCCACTTCCTTGAACTGAAGGCCACTTATCAGAGCTGTTTTATTTTGTCTTGAGAGCTGTCAGGTAATTTCTCAAGCATCAGTGTGAATGAAGCATTATTCATTGTTGACTGTGGCTCAGCCGTCTCTTACCTGCCTGTGAACTGTTTCATCAATCAAGAACGGGATTTGAATATTATACAACATAATTGGAGGTTTAACCTAATATGAGGGGAGCGTGGTTACTCTTGTGTTGCCTAATAAAGGCACGTCGGGAAGCAATCATGTGTAATAATGAGCACCTTCTCTCAGGCGGTTGGAGAGGTTAATTAGCTCTGGTCCAGATTACAGCCATGTTTAAACACTCAAACATTACCACTGGCCTCTTCTAAACCCATTCACACAACATCATTTAATTTTTTTTTTTTTTTTTAATGCCATTTTAAAGGAAACAAGAAATTAACATTTTTAGTGTTTATACAATTGCTTTTATATTTTCTAAAGAAAATATGAGTGTTTGTAAATTTTGCAACAGCAATGCTAGGGAGTTGTGGGTGGTTGCCAGGGCTATGGGGTGTTCTAAATGGTTAACATGTTGCTATGCAGTTGCTATGGTATTCTGGGCAGTTGCTAAGGTGTTCTTGGTGGTTGCTATCCTGTATCATAAACGGCGCGGGATGAGTAACACGTTGAAGTTGTAGTGTTAGAGGTCTGTTCAAATCATTTTTTCATAAGTATGAGCAAAAGCAGCAGTTATGCTTGACTTTGTGAAAACAACTAATAATTATTATTGATGGAAAAGATACATAAACCTTTATAATAACCTATAAACTGTACAGACAAGAAAATAATAATTCTGATTATTCGTCATAATATTACCCATAGAGTCCCATAGAGGAAATGGGGGGATCAATACTGCCTAGTCAAACAAAGTTTTAATTCTTTGAGCAGGCAGTGTTTGTCCTTTTACCTCTGTGTGTTTGTGTGTGAGTCTTTCTCTCTTCAGCTAACTGTACAGCATGCACACATCGCTCTCCAGTCACCGTCCTAGCACTTTGTAACACGCTGACCTCTTTTCCCACATTCATACCCCTGCTGACAGGAATTGAGCTTTAGAGAGCTTCAGGTCATGATGTTGCAAACACTTCTCTGCTCACCATAACCTTTGCAGTATATCACACACTTTAAATGTGTTCTTCAGAAAGTAATTGTTAAAACACAATTCTCTGATTATGTTATATTCACTGATCTTTACAGGAATTAATTTTACTTTACCCAATGGTAACTGCTGGGCACTCTAACCATGACATTAACCTGAAGTACTGCTTCAGAGATACAGTGAATCAAACTGAATGTGAACGTCTTCATTATTAAATAGGTCATTGTGAGGAAATGGTGCCATTTGAGCCCTATTTAAGACCCCATGACAAGATACTAAACTTAGTCAAATTATTTGATAGATTTAAATTCAAATGAACTTTTAAAATGAAAGATTTTATTTTAAAATTTTACTTTTGTGGGTGATTCTCAGAAAACTGAGCTTGAACAATGGCATTTCAGGATTTCTATATAAAAATCATAATAAATTACACATTACACAGAATTCCATGTTTTTATTTTTATTTCATGGTTAATTTATTTTTACTGCAACACAACCAGCTTCATTAAGGACCATTTAATATACTGTAAACAATAATAATCCCTTATACTCTGGTGCATTTTTGGGCTGTTGCCCACATTTTTTCACACTCAAATTTAAAAGCTCACCATTCACACATACTATGGACTAATTGCAAAGAAATTGGTCTCATTTTTCAGAGAACCCCCCCAAATAATAATAAAATACTCCAATTATTCATAAATAATATCAATAAAGTTTTTATTAAAAAAAAAAAAAAATATATATATATATATATATATATATATATATATTTGTCGTTGTCCTAAACTTGTAAACATGTCATTCTGGAGAAGATTTTACAAACCTTTAAATATCACTGGAGTGGAAACAAACGATCAAGCTCAACATGCTAACATAACAATAAATCTTAACATCTAAACTAAACTTAACTCAACATAACACTTCAAGGACTGACAAATGATGAAGAAAACTAGAGGGTATATATATACACAGGGAAACTAACGAGGGAATGGAAGGCAGGTGCGGATGATGATAAACCAATGGAAGTGATTAGGGCAGTGAACACTGGGAAACGAAGTGCACGGGAAAACTTCAAAATAAGAGTCCTTGATGAAAATGAGGGAGACAGACAGTGACAATCATATTCTGTCACAATATACAGATCTGCGATATAGGTGGCGCTCTAACGCATTTTAGCCCTCAAAGATGTGCTTGTCCATAGACATTGAATCTAAGGGTGATTTCCATTCCAAAGGGCTCATCCCTATGCCCTTCAGAGGGGTTACTCTCCAGAGTGAGAGCTTCTGAGGGTTGAAGGGTGTAGGGCTAAAAAATATCAGTAATTCAGAACGCACTTCAGCGTCATCTATCCAAGCCAAAGGAGTACTGAAGTACTGCTTGGCACAAAGGCTGACGCTAATGAACATCACCTGCATATTTACACATGATTTTGCATCACTAACTGCTTTCAGAATCCAAACTGAAAAGAAATGTTTAAAATCTTTATGAAAAATTTAAGCTTCATGTTTAAAAAATAAATCAATAAACAAATGTACAGTGCATTTATTAAATAAAAATGCCACTGTGTATTATTCTTTTATTTAAGCTCCTTTAGGATAACTGATCCAGCAAATTTACAGTAAAATAATTCAAGCATTAACCAGTTTCAAACAGAAAGCCAGGGGTTTAAAATTATTTTTAAAAGATCATTATAATACGTAGTGCATCTAAGTTAGTCATCTTTTGCTGGAATGGGTGTAGCCGAACTTTTGTTGCCCGAGATATGAATGGAGAACAGATGCTTACTCCCAGTTGGACATTACCGGGTGTATTAGAGAGTTAGTGAGCAAGTTAGCCGTGGACTACCGTGGATAGTGCTGTAACATTACAGCTTGTAATTATATAATTATTATATAAGACTCTTAAGATCGACCATTTTGTTACACAGTTTTAGGTAAAAGCCGGCCCACAGCTGAATAGTTAATCCTTACCAAAACAATAACATTACATAGCAAGTTAGCCGAGCACTACCATGGATTGCAGATGTAAAATTAACTTTTGTAAAAATAAATCCATCTCCACACTTGATCACTATTCATGATAGTAGGAACGACAAACAATCTGCATAATTCTATACAATTGTAGGTAAAAGTGGGCCTGCAGCTGATTAGCAAAACTATTTCAGCACAATACCATTAGCTAGCAGGTTAGCAGAGGCCTACAGCTGAGCACTGGGTGTGCACCGTAGCTTCAACACAAAACTATGCATTTGAACTCTCGGTAGCAGATAATCCACAAATAATCAAACATACTTACAGGTTGTGATCCTGAAACACCAGATTGTCCTAACAAAGTGGGAACTGCACCATCTTTCAGGAGTAACCGTCTTGAAAATCCGGCATTGGTTGTGGTTGTACTGCTAAATAATTAAAATAAATTTTAACCACTGATTCTTCAATTCATCTGCCTTTGGAAATCCAAACAATGAGGTTTTGCTTTTGCAGTGAAGAAAACAGCATCTTCTCGACATAGCGACAACACTAACCCAACTCATCCTGGCCTCTGCTATAACTACCTTTGTTTGAGGGTGGGCCAAAGCAGCCCTTAGGCGGGCATAGTGATGTAGATACTTTACGGAAGAAATGGCTGGACTACAATCCAGCCGTTTCTTGTAGTTCTTGAGCTGTGTTGTCTGAGAGAGAGAATAACTCCATTTTGCGTGGACTTGTGCTTTGTAACTTTGCTGACTTTTTACACGCACAAACAGCTATATTACACACTAAAGGAAAGGTAAAATCCCCAAAAGCATAATAGGGCCTCTTTAAAAAATTGGTGATCGGTATCAGCCTCAAATTTCCTGATCAGTGTGCCACTACTTTTTTGCTAATTGTTATACCTCTACACTGCAAAAAAAGATTTTCAAGATACGCAAGTATTTTTGTCTTGTTTTCCAGTACAAATATCTACAATTCTTAAACTGGCATAAGATTTGAAGTCTTTTTTTGAGAGAAATCTAACCACATTTGGTGAGATTTATGCTTAAAACAAGAAAAAAACTGTTTGCCAATGGGGTAAGAAAAATAAACTTAATTCAAAGGGTAAACAATTCTTACCCCACTGGCAGATAATTTTTTCTTCTTGATTTAAGTCTAAAGTTCACTAATTTTGTGTAACATCTGAGTGGTCTCCTGCCCACCAGAGGGAGCCCTCACCTGAATTCTGAACTGTCACTTCCTGTTTCCTGCCACATCAGTTCCTGTATTGTCATTTCCTGTTTGCCTAGTATATAAGCCATGCATGCTCATTCCTATATTGCCAGATCATCTGCCTTACCAAGCATTTATATCATTGCCTTATTGCCTAGTGTTTTGACCTGTTTGTTTTGACTTCTCTTTTGGATCTCCCCTTTTGCCTGTTTGCCTGGTTGGACTGCTTTACTGTGTTTTTGACCTCACTGCCTGTTTTTCTGACACTGTGTTTGGATTTTTATGGACTGTTTGAATAAACATCAGCATATGGATTCTTCCTCGGCTTCCGCCTCTCCATCATTACAGGATACTTCGCCAACTATGAATCCAGCGGAAGTTTCTCAGCTTCAAGCAGCGTTCGCTTATCAGAGCGAAATGCTGAAGAACTACCAAGAGCAGCTCAACAAGCTGCAGTCGGCAAATGATCATTTGACCCACTATATTCGATCGCTTCCTTCAGCTACACCACCAACGGTAAGACTGGCATTGCCAGACAAGTTTGATGGCTCTGCAGGACAATGTCATGGTTTTATCAGACAAGCACGCATTTATGTTGAAAGCCAGAGAGATCAGTTTCAAAATGAAGCAAGTAAATGCACTTTTCTGATGTCATTGTTATCTGGTAAAGCGATTGATTGGGCTGCAGTGGTTTGGGAGACGGATTCACAGTTTTGTTCCTCCTCTGCATACTTCTTACAACTACTCAGAGATGTGTTTGAATATCCCGAGGGGGGAAAGGATATTTCCACACAATTGTTACACATGTCTCAAGGCAACCGTACCGCTGCAGATTTCGCTATTGAATTTAGAACCCTTGCCGCTCAAAGTGGTTGGAATGATGTGTCTCTAAGGGCTGTTTTCAAACAGAGTTTAAACCTTGAGCTTCAGACGGAACTGGCCTGCAAGGGTGAGGATTTAACCTTCTCTGAGTTTGTTACTATGGCTATCAAGATAGATAACCTGTTGAGAAACAATCCTAAGAGGAAATCTGCTCATCTGCCTCACACACACTTCCTCACTACACCAACCGTCAACCAAGAACCCATGCAAATAGGCTATGCACATCTATCTGATGAAGAGAGAACTCAACACCGCCAACATGATCTGTGTTTTTACTGCGGTGAAGCAGGCCACCGTAACGTCGAGTACCCACACAAAGTCGGGAGAGCCACCACTACTACCAGACGGGTGAGTGTTAATCAATGCTCTCTTCAGATTTCAAAATCGTTGTTGATTCCTGTTCAGCTGACTACAAAAAATGGTCCCATTACCTTGACAGCGTTGATTGACTCTGGTGCTGCTCTGAATTTGATCAATAAAGATATTGTCAAGAAATACAGTCTACCTACGTTACCTTGTGTTCCCACAATTTGCATCACTAATGTCAACAAACCCATTGAGGGAGGTATCACCTGACAAACTGCACCTGCACAGCTACAGAATGGTCTGTTCCATAGTGAAAACATATCACTCTACATCATTGACTCACCCAGGTATGAAATCATCCTTGGACATCCATGGTTATCTGTTCACGATCCTGTACTATCATGGTATCATGGAGAACTGTCTCACTGGTCCAAATTCTGCCTCACCCATTGCATGAACATCAATATGCCAAGACCATGTCTCGCCACGAGTGTTGAGAGTCCGTTCACTGCCCCCAGTCCCAAAATTCCTGCCTGCTATCATGACTACTTAGAGGTATTCAGCAAATTCAAAGCTACACAGCTACCACCACACCGCCCCTGGGATTGCACCATCGACCTTCTGCCCAATGCCATGCCACCTAAGAGTAAAGTCTATCCATTATCGCGTCAAGAAACAAGCCATGGAAGATTACATTGAAGAGGCTATTAACTCTGGATTCATTCGACCTTCAACCTCACCAGCAGCAGCAGGTTTCTTCTTCGTTGAGAAGAAGGATGGAGGTCTACGACCATGCATTGATTATCGTGGACTTAACAACGTGATGGTGAAATTCTGCTATCTACTCCCTCTTGTTCCTGCTTCCCTGGAACAACTTCGTGAAGCAAAGATATACACCAAGTTAGACTTAAGAAGTGCTTATAATCTCATCCGGATTAAAGAAGGTGATGAGTGGAAGACTGCATTTATCACCACCAGAGGTCACTATGAGTACTTGGTGATGCCGTTTGGGCTAGCCAACGCGCCAGCTGTGTTTCAGTCATTCATTAACGATATCTTCAGAGACATCTTGAACCAGTATGTTATTGCCTACATTGACAATATCCTGATTTACTCCAAGTCGGAAGCTGAACACATTGAACATGTCCAAAACATCCTCTCTCGTCGTCTTAAGCATCAACTCTATGTAAAAGTTGAGAAATGTGAGTTCCATGTTCAGAAAACAATGTTCTTGGGATATCACATAAGTCATCAGGGAGTGGAGATGGACACTACCAAGATCCAGGCACTCACAGAATGGCCCCATCCATCCACAATCAAGGAACTTCAAAGATTTCTAGGTTTTGCCAACTTCTACCGGCGTTTCATCAGGAATTACAGCATGATCGCCTCTCCTTTGACATCTCTTATGAGAGGGAAACCATCCAAGTTAAAGTGGACAAACGAAGCCACCATCGCCTTCACAAAACTCAAGTCAAGTTTTACTTCGGCACCTATCCTGAAACACCCTGACCCTAACCTCCCATTTGTAGTGGAGGTGGATGCATCTGACTGCGGAATTGGAGCAGTACTGTCACAGCGTCAGGGTCAACCAGCTAAGTTGTACCCGTGTGCATTTTTTTCAAGAAAACTCACTTCTGCCGAAAGAAACTATGATGTTGGAAATAAGGAGTTACTGTCCATGAAAGCTGCGATAGAGGAGTGGAGACACTGGTTGAAGGGAGCCATTCACCCGTTCCAGGTTATCACCGATCACAAAAATCTTGAGTATGTAAAGAGTGCCAAGAGACTAAACTCACGTCAGGCCAGATGGTCACTATTCTTTTCAAGATTCAAATTTACTGTGACAAATCGCCCAGGAAGTAAGAATAGCAAGGCAGAGCCCTCTCCAGATGCCATGACCCTCCTCTCCAAGATCATTCTCCTGAACCCATTCTCCCTTCTTCTGTAATTATCGCTCCTGTGAACTGGGACATCATGGAGGAGATCCAAAGAGCCACGCAGCAAAATCCTCCGCCTGCTATGTGCCCCTCGAACAAACAATATGTTCCCCAGGAACTACGACAACGGGTCATGCAATGGGTTCATACCTCCATCACCTCAGGTCATCCAGGTATCTCACGCACAATCAAATTAATCCACAACGCTTTCTGGTGGTCAACAATGAACAGATGTAACTGATTACGTGAAAGCCTGCCAAGTTTGTGCACAATCGAAGACCCCCAAGGAACTGCCATCTGGTCTTCTGCAACCACTACCCATCCCGCAACGTCCATGGTCTCACCTGTCAATAGACTTTGTTACTGATCTCCCTCCATCCGAAAATTTCACAATTCTTGTCATCATTGATAGATTCTCCAAGTCTTGCAGTCTTATTCCCCTCAAGGGTCTGCCAACCGCCATGGAAACGGCTCAAGCCCCGTTTCACCAGGTTTTCCGCATCTATGGTTTACCTGAAGACATCGTCTCTGATCGGGGGACTCAATTCACATCTCAGGTGTGGAAAGCCTTCTGCCAACAATTAGACATCAATGTGAGTCTGACGTCAGGTTATCACCCCCAGTCAAACGGTCAAGTCGAGAGACTGAATCAAGAAATCGGTAGATATCTGAGAACATACTGTAGCCGGGATCAGAATCGGTGGGCAGAGTTCTTGCCAGAATATGCACAGAATTCATTAACCCATGCCTCTACAGGACTAACCCCATTCCAATGCGTGCTAGGATATCAACCTCCTTTGTTTCCGTGGTCTGGCGAACCTTCCTCTGTTCCTGCGGTCAAGGACTGGATACGTCGTAGCGAGAGGGTATGGGATAGCGCTCATGTCCATCTTCAAAGAGCCGTACGAAGGCAAGAACTCCACGCTAACCGAAGACGGCGCCCACATCCTCGCTACCAACCGGGACAGAGGGTCTGGCTCTCTACGAGGGACATCAAGTTACGTCTGCCGAGCAGGAAGCTCAGCCCAAGGTATGTTGGCCCATTCAAAATCGTAAAACGGATAAATGAGGTTACATATCAGCTTGAGCTTCCTGCTAACTACCGCATCTCTCCATCATTTCATGTCTCGCTCCTCAAACCGGTCCACCTGAATGCTGATCCCAACGCTGAGTCTCAAGAACCACCGCCTCCGCTGGACACTGACGGATCGCCAGCTTATAGGGTGAACCTGCTGCTGGACTCGAGGCATAGAGGGGGTCGGCTCCAATACCTGGTGGACTGGGAGGGATACGGGCCTGAGGAGAGATCATGGATTCCTGCTTCTGATATTCTGGACCCCTCACTCAGAGGAATTTCATCGCGCCAGGCCAGACCGCCCAGCGCCACGACCACGGGGACGTCCACGCCGAGCGCCAGGAGTCGCTCCTAGAGGGGGGGGGGGTTCTGTAACATCTGAGCGGTCTCCTGCCCACCAGAGGGAGCCCTCACCTGAATTCTGAACTGTCACTTCCTGTTTCCTGCCACATCAGTTCCTGTATTGTCATTTCCTGTTTGCCTAGTATATAAGCCATGCATGCTCATTCCTATATTGCGAAGTATTGCCAGATCATCTGCCTTACCAAGCGTTTATATCATTGCCTTATTGCCTAGTGTTTTGACCTGTTTGTTTTGACTTCTCTTTTGGATCTCCCCTTTTGCCTGTTTGCCTGGTTGGACTGCTTTACTGTGTTTTTGACCTCACTGCCTGTTTTTCTGACACTGTGTTTGGATTTTTATGGACTGTTTGAATAAACATCCGCATATGGATTCTTCCTCGGCTTCCGCCTCTCCATCATTACATTTTGTTAGAGATTCTCTTAAAACAAGACCTAATATCTTACGCCATTTTGGTTGACAAGTAAATAAGACATGTTAAGAATGTTTAGATAATTTTACAGGAAAACCAGTCAAAAAGACTTGACTTGAAATACATTTTTTGCAGTGTACAATAAAACCACTGATGTATGTGTAAAAAATGTGCTTCCCCGCCCCCCCGAAAAATATTTAGGCTTTATTATTGGTTTGCGCTTTTTTTTTTTTTTTTTTTTTTCAGGATGCTGTAAGTTGCCAGGATGAAAGAGAGATACTCCACTTCCAGTGCTGGCTGTAAATGAGCTTTCATAAAATGATGAAATATGCATATTTGCACAGCATGTAAAGTAGGATAAGTGCCAGATTAGTTACCTAATCTATAGATTAGCTTCAAGATTTAATAGCTGAATAAACTAAGATATTCTAGTATTTCTGAAAGGTTTCAGAAAATGTTGATGATGGTGAAGATAAGCGCAGCATTGCCCAACATGTTGAATGCATGGGCAGATTACTGACAAAATACCTACTTTATTGTTTGTTGGCAATGCAGCTGACAAAGGGGACTGGTTTTAGGCTTCAACTCTTGGGTTTTAAGGGCTTCATGTTGCAGTGTGTTAGGGGAACTTGAATTTAGGTGTGTCCAAAATTTGAGGGATCGTTTTTCAATATGTATAATTAGGGGGTACCTGCCTAGTTCGGCCCGGCATGCATTAGTAGGTGTTCTTCTCTGAACTCTTAGAATGTTTCTACAGAATTCTGCATGCATGGATCCTATGGGGTGTTT
This sequence comes from Myxocyprinus asiaticus, assembly GCF_019703515.2. NCBI lineage: Eukaryota > Metazoa > Chordata > Actinopteri > Cypriniformes > Catostomidae > Myxocyprinus > Myxocyprinus asiaticus. The sequence continues at coordinate 2,122,024 of NC_059377.1, forward strand.
GTCCCATCTAAAGTAATCTGCCACACAGAGTGGACCCCAAACCTCACATCCGTACAGAGCAACAGGCATAATAATACTATCAAAGATTTTACACCAAATTGTTTGGTGAATAGTTAGGTAAATTTGCCCTTAATAGCACAGAATGCTCTTCTAGCTTTCTCTTTTAGTGCATTCACTGCCAGACCAAAATTGTTAGACAGAAGTAGTCGTAGTGTAGGGTGTGTTACACTTAAGTGAATGTGTATCTGGTTTCCTGTAATCTGGCTTTTTTCTGGAAGATCATAATTTTAGTTTTTTTCAATTTGACTGTCATTGCCCAGTTCTGACAGTAGTTCTTCAGCAGGTCCAGGTTTTGCTGCAGCCCTTGTGCAGTAGCTGACAGCAACACCAGATCATCTGCATAGAGAAGAAATTTAACTTCAGAATTATTTAGAGTAAGACCGGGTGTTGCAGATTGCTTCAGTAGCACTGCTAACTCATTAATGTAAAAGTTGAACAGAGTTGGATTCAAACTGCAGCCCCGTCTCACTCCACACCCTTGAGTGAAGAATTTTGCTCTTTTATTTCCAATTTTGACTCCGCACCTGTTGTCCAAATACATAGATTTGATAGTGTCCTACATTTTACCCCCAATGCCGGATTGTAGAATTTTATAATATAGACCATCATGCCAAATGGAATCAAATGCTTTTTTTTTTAAATCAACAAAACATGCATACATTTTTCCTTTGCTTTTTTGACGAACATGCTGGTTGACTATCGTGTGAAGCATGTGAATGTGGTTGGTGGTGCGGTGGTTTGGTAGGAATCTGACTCTTACTCAAGACATTGTGCTTGGTAAGGAAGGCCTGTATCCAGGCGTTCAGGATACAACAGAAAGTCTTCCCCAGATTACTGTTCACACAAATGCCTCTGTAGTTATTGGGGTCGAATTTGTCTCCACTCTTATATAATGGGTGTATTAAGCCCATACTCCAGGTATCAGGAAAATAACCAGTTTGCAGAACCAGACTGAACAGTTTTAAAAAGGCCTCCTGCATTACTGCAGGGCTGTGCTTCAGCATTTCTGTTCTAATGTTGTCTAAACCACATGCCTTTCTGGGTTTTAGTTTCTTAAGTGCATCTGCCAATTCTTCTCTGCTAATCTGATAGTCTAAAGGGTCTTTGTACGTCTTTGTAAGTGATCTTGGTTACAGTAAAGTAGGTGTTTTGTCAAATACCTTGCCACTTTTGACAGTCTTTGTAAGTGATCTTGGTTTTTAAAAGGCACACTTTTATTTTTCAAAGTTTAAGATGTTTATTGTCATGGTGTCATGCTCCACCAGACTAAGTTCATGATTAAACAAGAAGGTATTTTGTATAACAAAATATACAAAGAGTGTAAAAATGCTGACCTATCTATGAATCATCCATGTTATGATTGTACAATTAACAATCCTAACCACTGAGTTACAGTGGTTCTGTATCTCCACTTTTCTTATGGTAATTTTTATCATCTTCTAGGGGAAATGAACTGTGCCTGTCACATTGACACTGACAAATGCGTTATCAAAAATCTGTGGAAACTTTCTCCAAATGCGGCACTTAAGCAAATGCTGCACCTTACTTTGAATTCGTGTGAGACAGACATGGAGAGAAATGGAGTGTATTTGTCAACACACTAAAAAAATATATTGTTACATTTTAGGGCATTTTGAGTAGAGCAAAGTTTTTTGTTTTAGTTTATTCCTTTGTGTTTTGTGAGGTTTTGCACTGACAGCGACAATGTATTGTTTTATTGCCACATAGTGATGTACTGTAAAAATGTTTTCAGGCAGAGGCGGCACTAGGGAGGGACTTGCGTGTGCTTCAGCCTCCCTAAGAAAGTCCGTAGCACCCCCAGCAAATGCTTCTAACAGCCAGCAGATTGTCCTCTGTATGAAGATTGTATGAAGAAACATTTTCCGTGACAATATTTTAGCAATCATGTCGTGTGTCCCGTATTTCTGTCACCTGTTTAGAATCAGAACTAGTGATGCCCGATTTACGAATGAATTTGAGTCGATTCCTTCAAAGAATAAGTCAAACGTTTAGCAAAATTGTCCGAATCGTTCAGACAGCTCACACACTGTATCGTTTTGAGCATTTCTCACTCCGTAAAAACAGAAATGAAATAAATAGAATAGAAAAAAATCAAATGTCATGATACACAGAGCAGAAGAGTAGGTAAACTTAACTGTTGAAACTTTATTAAGCGCACTCACTCCAACTGCACGTCTCACTACAACTCTCTCTCAGTAATGGTGGAGCAGCCCCCGTAACCTTGCAACCCCGGACCCCACTTTCACAACCAGAGCCCTTCTACCAAGTAGAGCATGCAAAGTTAGCAAAAAAAAAGAAAAAAAAAAAAAGAAAAAAGAAGCATAACGCAGTGGTCCCATAGACATTCTTATGGCGGTTCACTGGTGAGGAGACAAGAGACAAGAATAATAAACTGCTTTTGTGAGGAAACAGCACATAACTTAATGAACTGACCACCTGTCCACTAATCTTCAACAAGTTTTACACTCAACAATCCTATTGGAGTGAACAATGTGTGGAGTTTACTAGTGGTCGACCGATATGGGTTTTTTAATGGCCAATGCCGATATCCAGAGAGCAGGGTGGCCGATACAATGCCAGTATATCACACAATTTAATATAGTAAATAACAAACATATAATTGCTAAAAAAAAAAAATAATAATAATAATAAACTATTATTTAGCACTATATTTACTCAATTTCACCCAGAACTAAAAAATTATATTGTATTTTAAATGGTAGACAACTCCTCCTTTCTTCAGATTTCTGTTTTTACTCAATTTATTTGCACATGAAGAAATTGTTAATATATTAGGAAGAAGGAAATAACAGTATACACAGTAGTCCAACAACCATGGATGGCATGTCCACATTAGCAATCGCATTTTATCCAAAAATACAGAATCAAACCAATTGTACATCACCCCTGAAGTGCTTTTACCTTGGGCTGCATCAAAAAATGTAGGCAGCTGACTTGCTACCTTGCTGCCTAATCGGCTTAACTGACAGCTGTTTTGAATGAATTGAACTCTTAAGGAAACTGGTCTCTGAACAGTTTGAAAATAACCTTATGTTCATCGTACCTCCATATACAGCCTCCGGAGGCAGCATTTTCCTTGCCCTCAATCTCTGATCCAACAGGTCACAGATGTGCTCAATGGGATTGAGATCCGGCTCTTCGCTGGCCCTGGCAGAACACTGACATTCCTGTCTTGCAGGAAATCATGCACAGAACGAGCAGCATGGCTGGTGGCATTGTCATGCTGGAGGCCCATGAGCCTACAGGAAGGGTACCACATGAGGGAGGAGGATGTCTTCCCTGTAACGCACAGCATTGAGATGAGCTCAATTGAAAACGAGCTCAGTCCGATGATGCTGTGACACACTGCCCCAGACCATGATGGACCCTCCACCTCCAAATCGATCCTGCTCCAGAGTGTAACGCTCAATCCTTAGAACGATAAGCGTGACTCTGACCGTCACCCCTGGTGAGACAAAACTACGACTCGTCAGTGAAGAGCACTTTTCGCCAGTCCTGTCTGGTCCAGAGAAGGTGGGTTTGTGCCCATAGGCGACATTGTTGCCGGTGATGTCTGGTAAGGACCTGCTTTACAACACGCCTACAAGCCCTCAGTCCAGCCTCTCTCAGATGGAAGGATTGTGCGTTCCTGGTGTAACTCGGGCAGTTGTTGTTGCCATCCTGTACCTGTCCTGCAGGTGTGATATTCAGATGTACTGATCCTGTGCAGGTGTTGTTACACATGGTCTGCCACTGCGAGGACTAACAGCTGTCCTTCCTGTCACCCTGTAGCGCTGTCTTAGGCGTCTCACAGTACGGACATTGCAATTTATTGCCCTGGCCACATCTGCAGTCCTCATGCCTCCATGCAGCATGCCTAAGGCACATTCACACAGATGAGCAGGGACCCTGGGCATCTTTCTTTTGGTGTTTTCAGAGTCAGTAGAAAGGTCTCTTTAGTGTCCTAAGTTTTTATAACTGTGACCTTAATTGCCTACCGTCTGTAAGCTGTTAGTGTCTTAAAGACCTTTTCACAGGAGTGTGTTCATTTAATTGTTTATGGTTCATTGAACAAGCATCGGATTTTTACTAAGTTATCTTTAAAATACAGTGTCCTGAAAAAGGGACGTTTAGCACTCGATGGGAAGAAAATGCTGGATTTTTCATGAGGTTCGTGAAATACATCTGCATATTTGCAAACGGTATATAATATATAATATAATTTATTGATATTTGCCTTTTTTATTTTTATTATTTTATCCCCTTTTCTCCCAATTTGGAATGCCCAATTCCCACTACTTAGTAGGTCCTTGTGATGGCGCGGTTATTCACCTCAATATGGGTGGCGGAGGACAAGTCTCAGTTGCCTCCGCTTCTGAGACCGCCAATCCGCGCATCTTATCACGTGGCTCGTTGTGCATGACACTGCGGAGACTCTGCATGTGGAGGCTCATGCTACTCTCCGCAATCCACGCACAATTTACCACGCACCCCACTGAGAGCGAGAACCCCTAATTGCGACCACGAGGAGGTTACCCCACGTGACTCTACCCTCCCTAGCAACCGGGCCAATTTGGTTGCTTAGGAGATCTGGCTGGAGTCACTCAGCACACCCTGGATTTGAAGTCGTGACTCCAGGGGTGGTAGTCAGCGTCAATACTCGCTGAGCTACCCAGGCCCCCAATATTTGCCTTTTATCATTAGAAAAGTTACAGGGAACTGTTGAGGAGAGACTGTTAGAATACATGCTTTAGAGGTAAATAAATGAGCGCTCCACAGGATGCTGGATCTGCTGAAGTGTGAGGTTGGTTTATTACATCTGTTTAAATGAGATGTGCATATTTGCAGATGGTATACGATATTAGTTTGATTGATATTTGCCTTTTTATCATTAGACAAGACAGTTAAAAGTTACAGGGAACTGTTGAGGAGAGAGAGGGAGAACAAAACAGGTGAGCACTTTAACATTATGAGCTCAAACACGTCTGCCGTGGCTCTGATATGCGGACCGTTTAAATGAGACCGTGTTGCACACCGGTCTATTATTTTAGTGACACGATGACATGTAACAACAAAACAAACCATGACTGGTCGTTTACAAGTCTCAAGTCGCTTCACATGCAAGCAGGCTATTTTCGGCACCCTCAAGAAAAAAAAATCAGTCTAACGGGAAAATTAATCATCCTCTGTGATATATTGGTTGACCACTAGAATTTACTACGATAAAAATGGCTGTTTTTTTAAAGAGAAGGTAAAAATACTGCTCCTACAGTCACCAGAATTAAATGCTTTAGTGCCGTTTTTGCAAAAATGTTTCTCTTGGAGGTGCATGTCCCCAGACCCCCAATACTGTTTTGTAGACAGTACTGTAAAATGCTGAATACACCCCTGAAAGTGCGTTGCCTGTTTTATTGAGGCTGCAGCATAGAGATTTCTCTTCTGTTGTCACCATGTGCAAACAAATATTAATAAAATCCCTTGGCCATTTAGTGACCAAATCTCAGCTCTCCCTGTCAGTGATTTAGCACCTCTTCAGCAACAGCAATCAAAATTTGCTGGCGCCGCCTCTGTTTTCAGGCCAGGTTAGTGCTGCCATCCTTCTCATGCTGTTGCTTTTTAAAGAAAAGTAGCCAGCACTGTCATTGATCAGGTAAATTGCACACATAAAGAATGTGGACAAAATGACATAATCACCTATTATTAATGTACATTATTCTCAGTTAACAGGAGTTTTTATACATTATATGGTACATTACGTTATTTAATGCTTATATTGCTTAAAAATAGTTTTTAAAACAGTTTTTCTGTCCATATTGCTGTTCAGCTTAGGAAATTACTTCCATGTTATTTATGCCAGGTTGCATCATTACAGCCTCACCCAAACCTGTTAAAATTGCAGACTGTATTTAGAATAAATATGTGTTTGTTGTCCCAGGATCCTTTGTACCCAACTGCAACAAAGGACTGTGAAAATAGGAACCCTTTGGCCAGTCTCTGCATTTCCAAAGAGGATGGATGGAGGGGACATGGGGGAGGATGATGGGAGTATTGATATCTCCCTGATTGTTTGCCTGCTTTACTCTTGGTATGATGTGTATATATAGTTAAATATCCAAGTAAAAAAACAAACAAACATAAGGCATAAAAGGAACTGACTGGCCCCTATTGCTGGTGAAAGGGTTATGATATGATGAGGATATGTGCATTCCTACTAGGACTTATTTAAAGTTCAACAACGACAAACCGTGGTTTACAGAAGAGCTCAGGCAGCTTCATCAGGCCAAAGAGGATGCTTACAGGGGTGGGGATAAAGTCTTGTACAATTAGGCCAGGAACAAACTGAACAAGGAAATCAGAGTGGCTAAAAGAAGATACTCTGAGAACCTGAAAAACAAGTTTTCAGCTAACAATCCTGCATCAGTGTGGAGTGGCATGAAACAACTCACAAATTACAGGACTCCTACCCCCAACCCTGTGGTGGACCAACAACTGGCTGACGACCTGAATGTTTTCTACTGCAGATTTGAAAGGCCCAATCTCACACCCCACACCCACTCTGACCTTCACTTCACATAAACACCAACACCTCCTGCAACCCCCCTCCTCCTCCCTTCTGCTACTCAACCTGCACTTAAGATCTGTGAAGATGATGTGAGCCGGGTCTTTCTGAAACAAAAGATGAGGAAAGCTTCAGGCCCAGTTGGCGTCTCACCAGCGTGTCTTTGATCCTGTGCTAACCAGCTGGCACCCATCTTCACACAGATCTTCAATAGATCACTGGAGCAGCATGAAGTCCCATGCTGCTTCAAACGCTCAATCATTATTCCTGTCCCAAAGAAACCAAAAATCACAGGACTTAATGACTACAGACCTGTCGCCCTGATGTCTGTGGTCATGAAATCATTTGAGAGACTGCTGTTGGCTCACCTGAAGAACATCACTGGACCCTTTCTAGGTCCCCTTCAATTTGCTTATTGAGCAAACAGGTCTGTGGATGATGCAGTCAACATGGGATTGCATCATATCCTGCAACATCTGGACAGACCAGGGACACTTCAGTTTGGCTTTCAACACCATCATCCCAGCTATACTCCAGAATAAATTACACCAACTCTCTGTTCCCATGTCTATCTGTCAGTGGATTACCAGCTTTCAGACGGACAGGCAGCAGCTTGTGAGACAGGGGAAACTCACTTCCAGCACCTGTACAATCAGCACTGGTGCCCCCCAGGGATGTGTGCTCTCCCCACTACTCTTCTCCCTCTACACCAATGACTGCATCGCCAAGGACCCTCTGTCAAGCTCCTGAAGTTTGCAGACGACACCACTGTCATCGGCCTCATCCGAGATGATGATGAGTCCGCATACAGAAGGGAGGTTGAACAGCTGGCTGTCTGGTGCAGTCAAAACAACCTTGAGCTGAACACGCTCAAAACGGTGGAGATGATTGTGGACACCCCAACACTGACCCCCCTCACCATTCTAAACAGCACTGTGGCAGCAGTGGAGTCATTCATGTTCCTGGGCACTACCATCTCTCAGGACCTGAAGTGGGAGACACACATTGACTCCATTGTGAAAAAGGCCCAGCAGAGGCTGTACTTCCTTCGCCAGCTGAGGAAGTTCAACCTGCCACAGGCTCTGCTGATACAGTTCTTCTCAGCAGTCACTGAGTCTGTCCTCTGCACTTCAATAACTGTCTGGTTTGGTTCAGCTACGTAATCAGACATCAGAAGACTACAAAGGACAGTTCGGACTGCTGAGAGGATCATTGGTTGCCCCCTGCCCCCCCTTCAAGAACTTTACACTTCCAGAGTGAGGAAAAAAGCTGGAAAAATCACTCTGGACCCCACTCACCCTGCTCATTACCTTTTTGAACTGTTGCCTTCTGGCCAATGCTTCAGAGCTCTGAGCACCAGAACTGTCAGGCACAGGAACAGATTTTTTCCTCAGGCTATCCATCTCATGAACAGTTAAATTTCCCCATTGAGCAATAACTATGTGCAATACACAGTTTAGTCTTTTTTATATTTATCCAACACATCCAACTTCTGCCATTTCATTCCTCAAAAAAAAAAAAATAAATAAATAAATAAATAAAAAAAAAAACATTTGCACTGTACTTAACAGATTTGTATTTGCACTGTACATAACAGATAACAGGTTTGTATTAGATTTGCACTACGTATGTGCATGTGTGTATGTATGTATGTATGTATGTATGTGTCTCTGTGTGTATGTATGTATGTGTATAATTATTTTTTATTATTATCTATGTTTTGCTGCTGTTTTTGTATTGTTTTTGTATTGTTGTATACTGGAAGCTCCTGTCACTAAGACAAATTCCTTGTATGTGTAAGCATACTTGGCAATAAAGCTGATTGTGATTCTGATTCTGATAAAAGAGACGTTTGTATTTGATGCCTTATAGAAATCATATTTCACTTTATGTCCGATACCTGTTTTTTTTTTTTTTTTTTGAACTCCATATCAACAGTTTGTTTCAATTTTATCATTAAAATGGTGTTTAAGTAAATAAATTCATTAAAACTTTAATAAAATTAAAGTTAAATATAACATTGTACTTTGTATTATATTACCCTGGAATATGTTTTAAAAAATCAGTTCCCACAGCTGCTGAGGGAGTGACAAAAACATTGGCCCAGTTCTCTTTTCTCACTGATGTTATCCAGCGCTGTATATTTGTATCTTCTTTTGCAAAGCTGGGAAAGTGGAATCGCTGATTTTTTCTTTTGCTGTTGGAGCAAATGGGTAAGCAAAATAAAATTTGCTGTGGTCCCCCATTCACCAGCATTTAAGTTTAACCAACTATGACGACTTCCGCTTTGCGAACGCAGACATGTGAAAAGGGTCCATTGCTTAAATATAATACAATTACTATTGATTTATTATTATTATTAGTAGTAGTAGTAGTAATAGTAGTATACCAGTGAATATTACATAACTATACAGTAGTGATCTATTTCTGTCATACTTTTTTCATTTAAATTGAGCTTATATTTTGCCAGAGCTTTTATTTTTAAGTGTTTCTGTGTTGCTATGACCAAGGAACTCTGACGTTATAACGGCAGCTTCCAACTCTAGAAAAGCCGGTCACTATGTGACTCAAAATTATTATTAAACCGCAAAAGGCTACTATTTAAATAAATAAATATGTAGTCTGTATGTGATTCGTACTTAAATTGAATTAACGCTCTGCCTGCTGTCATCTGCTACAAACAAAGCATCTGATCCTCATAATATTCTCTTCCATGTATGAGCCAAGGATCTCTAAAAGGTATGAGCAGTTTGTATCTTTATGTCAACACAACACTGGCTCCACACCACAAGCACTCACATTAAAAGTGCTTCACATGCAAACTATATATTTAACACATTAAAGTTTTTGCTGCTTTTTAAAGTTAAAGCAGCTTTTGCTTTTAAATAATCTCACTAGGACATGACATGATTTAAATTTGTGCGCTGAATGTTTACTTAATGACATTCGTACGTCAGATGGTATCAGTTTTTGGTATTGGAGCATTTTTACGAGGACGAGTACAAGTACATGAGCACGGTATCGCACCCTGAATCAGGTCCGATACCGTGCTCATGCACTTGTACTCGTCCTTATACCAGTATCGGTATCGGGACATCCCTACTGAAAAGTTCAGATTCTAAGCTCTCAAATGACACCTATATAATACAACCTATACAATTTTCGTGATATAGCGCCCCCATTTGGGTTTAAAAATTAAACAATGTATGTTGTACCCAAGATCCAATAATAAATAATAATAATTAATTTGACGTTCCAAACATCACTATCTGTAAAAAAAAAAAAAAAAAGCTGTGTCTATATATTACATGTATATTACCAACACTATACATTCTCATTACTGCAACTGAAGCAGAATATGTATGACAATGGATTTAATGATAAATTTTGACCACACCAATTATTTTTTAAAAACTATGGCAATAGGTGCCGCTGCCATAAGTGTTTTTTGTGTCAGGTCACCTCATTACCGCAACACACTTTATCATTACTGCAACATTTTTATACTCATTGCGATAATGAGAAACTATAATCGCAGTAATGATAAAATATTTGTGTCACTGTATTTCATCTTCTAATTTTCTCACAAGTTCTAATATAAATGCATTATTAATTATTCATAGATAATATTATTATCCAGGTTGCAAAGATGAAAATCATCGTTAATAGCAACTGACTGAAAGACAGATTGGTATCCGCAATGAACCATGATGGAATTCACATGAACCGTATCCCAGACCACCTTTTCAAGCAGATTCAAGTTCAGAAAACAGTGTTCACACCAGGGCTTGACATTTACTTTTTGGCTCACCGGCCACTTTGGCTAGTGGTGTTGCAAAGTCACTAGCCACTCATAATTTTCACTAGCCAAAAACTAATAAAGGTAACTGGAGACTGTAACTGCAAGCATTTGTTTGGATATTTTATTTAGTGTGTGTAAATATAACTACTACTACATTTACACACACTCTCTCTATCTCTATCTCCACGTGCTGCACAAACTCGCTCTCAATAATGTCACGCTTTATCTCAAGTAGCCGTCAATCAGTGCACATTCCCCAAAAACTAGAGTTTACTTGCACTTGAGCAGAGGTGCCCAAACTTTTTCCTGGTAAGGGCCAAAAATCAAACTTGATTGAGGGCTGTGGGCCAAAAGTAAACGTTGCATTATAACAAACTCAGGGCCTGAAATTCATTTCTGAAAATGGGGGGCTGGGGAGGAATTACCCCTTACACGGCTCATATGGGGGGCATTTTTTTACCTTTACAAAGGTAATTTTTTCTAACCTTATGATTCTGTCATCCTTTTATGTCAAATACTTTCAAATAAACAATTACATTTTAAAAAGGTATAAAATGACATTCAATAATTCCAAAGTTGCATCATCTCTACATTGCATATTGTGCATTGTTACTGAAACAAAACTTTTAAGGTTTAGAAGGTTTATACATCTGTAACGTCTTAAGTTCAGTAACTATGCGACAAAGTGCTCCTCACTGCGCGCACTTACGCTAAACTCAACAGGTGCTCAAAAGCGTTGCTGACAGCTGCACGAGAGAGAACGCGAGAGACAGAACGGATATACTCGCGCAGCTTCTGGAATTACAGTTTAATACAAAAACAAGTTTATTGATTTGATTTGTTCATCTGTATCTATTGGTTTAATAATTCACAGCAGCACTGTAAAGTGAATAAAAGTGTGCAGGAATTTTCCTCATTATGAACGTGAAACTTGCGGGAATTATTACAAATGTGCAAAATACTGTGCCGAATTTCAGGCTCTGCAAACTGTATTATAGTAAAATATGAAAGTTGCCCTGGTTCCCCTCCTTTATGATTTCATTACACACAAAAAACCATTACTCTGCAATCTGCTAAATTAATGCAATAAAAAGCTGCATCAATAGCATCCTTTTAATGGATGAATACCAGCTACCAGAATACTCAGAATTTAAATGTAATACTTGTATTTTCTATTTTAAAGGTTCAAATGTTCACTGAGTGTCAGATGCAAACTCTTAAATGACACTTTTAATGCTTTGGGGCCGTGCTGTGAAACAGTGTAATGTCTCATTTTCATAAGCATGGTAACAAAACAAAAATGCACAAGTATATGACATATGGCAGTGACATTTTGCTAATTTTTGGCAGCAAAAGTTTAGAAGTGCTGTTATGGTGTAATGATATGAGAGTTATTCACACGAAACAGTGCCAGGTTACTGCTGAACTTTCAAGAAATCATATTTTCCCATCTCAGGCCAAAAGTACCATGCCTGTAACTGCTTTAGACACTGGGGGATCATGGGGGAAAGCAAGCCTATACATAATAATATATGAGAAAAACACCACAGGTAAGTTCTGGCATTGATCACAACTTGAGATCACTTTCATTTCTCCATTTTTGACATGTTCTCTTAAATATTTTTGCACTTTGTCCAGGAGAAGACTGCGTATCTTCTATCGCTAAAATCCACGAGCAACACCTGCAGATTGCGCTCATTTAACATATTGGTGGATGTGACTCCAAACAGAACTGAACTCATTTTCTGTCAATCAGTGTTTTGGCTATTTGATTGAATGATTGTGTGTGGAGCAATTTTCTTTATTTTAGTTGCATGAGCAATTAAATTGATTCATGTTTTAATTTTTTTTAACCCACCCAAATCATTCCAAACTAGCCCAAATTTTGTCCAACCGCCCAAGCACACTTTCTCCCGCACAATTCATCGACCAACACTGCGTGGAAACACTGCCTTCTCATTTTTGAAGATGCCTGACATATCTAAACAAACATGGATACGGGAACCGCTGCTGCTGCTGCTGTTGCTGTTGCTGCTGTTACTGTTGCTGCTTCTCTTTTACGAGTCCCGAAAGAAATGGGCCAAGCACATTTGGGTGCATTCTTGGATGTGAAGATGTGGCTAGTATAGCAGCGTGAGCTGAGGTAAGTGTTGTTAAAAGTTAGGCTCCACTTGAGTGCTTGTTCACCAACTACTGTATGTTTCTTGAGCTTCTTAGCCCTGCGCACTCGATTTCCATTGACTGCTAACTGTATGAGCTCAGACTTAAGTCATGAGGCATAATACATTATAGGGCTGCTCGATTATGGCAAAAATCATAATCACCATTATTTTGGTCAATATTGAGGCTTTGGAAACATAGTAGGGGAGGAGGCTATTTTCATATGGTAATTACTTTGTTACATATGGTAGTCAAATAAAAGAAAGCCTCCATCACCATTTACAGGGATGCTCACACTTCTATGGAATGAGATCTACATTTTCATCATGTTATTGCATCAAGATCTGCCATGTACAATAAAGGCTATACATTATCACAATACCAACATTTCAGTAGTCTATCGTGAAATTTGATGATTCTCAATACCAGCTTCAAAACCACAACAAATAATAACACTAACAAATATGTGAATTATGAAAGAATGGTTTCATGTTCTTAAGTAATTATTCAAGACTAATAAACAGTCAGTAATAAAATAACAATAAAAAACGGCAACGAATAGAAATAGATTAAAAATAATCGAACAAAAAATACAAATTAAGAAGATTCAGTGCTTTTTTAACAGCTTTAAACATTCAGAAGTAAACATTCAGAATGAAATGCAACATAAAACTACTACTGGTCTTCACTGTATGATTATAATACATTAATACTTTTTAAAGCTACTAAATTTACCCAGTCAAGAGCAGTGCATGTTTTCTCGTTTTCTTGTTATGGTTGTTTGATTATTATAGTCGGACAGTTTAATACAAATCCGCCTTTTTCTCTGCTGTTCACTTTAGACATCACTCTCTGTGTTTACATGAATACCTCACCATGACGGGCATTTTGGCGGAATCTTGAAATGTATTTGACCGTTCAGGTGCGCAATAGAATTACGGTTTTCACACAGCAGATGATCAAATAACAAAAAATCTCATAGACTTAAATTGACAATGTTCATATGGGCCAAAACTATTCTCTATTATTCTTCTCTAAAACTGTCTATCTATCTATCTATCTATCTATCTATCTATCATTTTCTCTTTTTCTTTCCTTTTTCTTTTTCTTTCTTTCTTTCTTTCTTCTATTTATCTATCTATTATTCTCTTCATCTATCTAGAGAAATGCATTAGCGACCACCCAGAATACCCTAGCAACCACCTAGCAACACCCTAGCAACCACCCAGAAAACCCTAGCAACTGCCTAGCAATGCCCTAGCAACCACCCAGAAAACCCTAGCAACCACTTAGCAACGTCCAAGCAACCACCCAGAACACCCAGTGCAACTGCCCAGCAACACTCTTGGGACTACCCAGAACTTCCTAGCAACTGCCTAGTAATGCCCTAGTGACCACCCAAAACACCCTAGCAACTGCCTAGCAACCACCTAGTAAAGCCCTAGCCACCACCCAGAACACCCTATCAAACGCCTAGCAACCACCTAGTAAAGCCCTAGCTACCACCCAGAACACCCTATCAAATGCCTAGCAACCACCTAGCAATGCCCTAGCGACCACCCAAAACACCCTAGAAATGACCCAGCAATGCCCTAGCAACCACCTAGCGACCACCCAGGACACCCTAGCAACTGCCTAGCAACACCCTAGCGACCACCCAGAACACCCTAGCAAATGCCTAGCAATGCCCTTGCAACCACCTAACAACACCCTAGCAACCGCCTAGCAACCACCTAGCAATGCCCTAGTGACCACCCAGAACACCCTAGCAACCACCTAGCAACTCCCAAGTGACCACCCAAAACACCCTAGCAACTGACTAGCAACAACCCAGAACCCACTAGCAATGCCCTAGCGAGCACCCAGAACACCATAGCAACCACCTAGCAATGCCCTAGTGACTCGAGCCAGCATTTAGCCATTCCGTAACACCAAAACAAATGCCTAGCCACAACCTAGCAACCAGATGGAACACACTAGCAAATGTATCACAACACTTACTGTATATCTCAGCACGAAAATATTGTAGATACATGGGGGTTCTTTTCACTCTGGCCGGCATGTAGCCATTCTGCAACATGCATTTGTCTATCTGTCTGTCTGTCTGTCTGACTTTCTGTCTGTCTGTCTGTCTGTCTGTCTATCTATCTGTCTACCTATCTATCTATCTATCTATCTATCTACTGTAATGTTTGTACAAACTTCAAACTTTTAAAACTAGTTTAAACTTTCAGACTTTGTCAAGCCAACATCAAAGATTGTCTCTACAAACTTTATTATCTAGTTGATTTTTGTAGCACAAATTTCGAATGGAAGAATAGCAATAACGGTTAACTTTATCTACAGGCTGTTAGATCTAAAGTTCTGCCCATTCTAAATCAGACACAGAGAAAAAGTAGTGTGATTATATTACATTTATTAGAATGAATTAAATAAAAAGCTTTAAGAATAATTGGAAAAATGGACATGGACATTTTTTGGAGACCACACACTCTATTAAAAACTCTGTGAGTTTAAATGCACAATCCAGAAACAATAATAGCCACATAATATAGATGGGTTGGAACTCCTAAGAACATGTTCTGTTTAATTTATCTTATGGCTTGACATAGCTGAATGTCAAGCCATACTTTTCTTTCAAGCCTTATGGGTGTGTACAAGGACACTGCAAGTGCATTCCTAATTATCTCCAGGTCAGACTCAGTATGGTCACTTGTGCTGTTTTTACTTAGAAATATCAGACCGCTAGAAGGCGCCATTGAGCAATCAAAATAGAGTATTCCAGAGACCCATGTAATAAACTTGGGGTGGTTATTTGCCTCCACGCTGTGCATTAAAATTGTTAAATGCACACCTAGCCGTGGATTATCGCTTACATATTACTTAATAACCCATGAAATTTCTCCTTTAAACATATTTTATGCCAACTCATAATGTTTCCAGGGTACAATGTTTAAAATACTACAATCACAATGTTTTGGTGTTGAACATTATGCTCTGTAACATTTAAATGTACATTTTTGTAAGGTTGGATAGATGCTGAAGTGTACAATACGGATGTATTGACAGCATCTAAAATGTAAATGTCTCACATACAGTATATCACTATATAGTTTTTCTTTCTTTCTGGAAAACCAACAAAAAAGGGTTTATATATTAAATTAATATAATATTAATTATTATTAAATATATACAATTATTACATTTTGCACAGTACTGTGTAAAAGTCTTAGGCACATAAGATGCTTCACAAAAACATTTTTCATAAGATGGTTATTTATATTTTCAGCTTTAGTGTGTCAATAGGAAATATACATTTTAGACTCCCAAACATTACTTTTGCAAATAGAATAGAAGAACAGAGAGCCCTGCAACAGATGGCATGGTTCCCACAGAGCCCCCCACTGAATATTGAGTCAGTCTGGGATTACAAGAAGAGACAGAAGCAATTGAGATAGATAAAAGAACTGTGGCGAATTCTCCAAGAAGTTTGGAACATCCTATCTGCCAACAACCAAGAAAAACTGTGTCCAGTGTACCTAGGAGAATTGGGGCTGTTTTGAAGGCAAAGGTGGTCACACCAAATATTGGTGTAGCTTGTTTTATGTTTACTAGACTTTGTATGATGTTAATTGATAAATGAAAACTATTTATGGCATTATTTTTGAAGACATCCTCACTATGCAACATTTTTCACAAGTGCCTGAAACTTTTGCACATTACTGTATATAATACAGCGATACAGTTTCCTTGACATTTTTGCTCGATAACAATATATAGTATTTGATGATATAGCCTACACATTTTGATGGAAAGTGATCCAAAAACTTCAGAAAAAAACAAAACAAAACAATTTTGATTTAAAATGATGTCCAAAGTATAGCCTAATTGTATGTCCATTAAAATGAAAGAACTTCACCTATAAATGAATGATTAAAAATAATATTTGATCTCTTTTATCTACTCTGCATTGTTTTTTTAAATTAAAGCAAAAAATGAGGTTTGTTTCTAGTTGAATATAAGTGCTTTGATTCTGAAGCACACCTCTTCATCACATATTTTTTTTAGATCCTGGAAACCTTTCTGGTAACTGGTGTATATAGCCTACTAGATATATATGCGCTGTTGACAAAGGTGTTATTTAATAATTTTTTTTTTTACATTTAAGAGGTCATTGTACTATAAAAACATAAGTTTCAGAACTCAAAACTTCCACCTCACTGCAAAAAGAGTATTTGTTGAAACCAAGCTGCCAATGACTTGTTCCCTATCTGTCACTCACTCAACGTTGTGTCGATGTAGTGACACTAGGGGTTACTCTTGGGAGCCCCAAACACCTCTGCTTTTTTGAAAAAAGGCCAATGAGAATTGGCGAGTGGAATTTGCATGCCATTCCCCCGGACATACGGGTATAAAAGGAGCTGGTATGCAACCACTCATTCAGATTTTCTCTTCGGAGCCGAGCGGTTCTTTTCATTGAAGCTGAATTCATCCGCGAAGTTCACTCACCTCATCTACTGGATTCTACGGTGCATTTCAGTGGCTTCTCCCCCTCTGCACCCGCTTCGGCAGAAACAACTAAAAGAGTATATTCCAAAAAAAAAATTTTTTTCTTTCTAAAAAAGTGGCACACACGGAACGTCTTTTTAAAGATGCCTTTCCATCTGTGTGTTATTCCTGGTTGCGGTCGATATCTCTCCGCTTCTGACGGCCACGATCGCTGTCTTACGTGTCTGGGCGCTGCCCACGCGGAGACATCGTTTGTGGATGGGTCTCATCCTCACTGCGAGAACATGACCATGGCAACGTTGCGGTCGCGTCTTGCATTCATAAGAAAGCAAGCCACCCCAGCGCCTCCCCGCCTCGGTCCTTCTACCTACGGGTATGAGGCCGTGCCGGTTAGCACTGGGGACAATGGGACCACCTCCGCCGGGTATCCCCCCACGGACCTCCCATTCCCCAGCACGCTCACTTGCTCCGGTCGGGCGCTTGGACGAGATTGCTGGCTCGTCTCAGGGCGAGTTCGACATCTCGTTCGGAGCCCGGGAAGAAGATGAGTTATCAAGCGCAGCATCGGAGAGCGGGCTCATCCAGTTGGACGCAGAGGCTTCGACTGGGCTTCCTCCTTCGGGAGTGGTCGCCCAGTCCCAGGCCGTTGCTGAAATGATGGTCATGCTTTCCCGGACGGCCGCGAGCGTCGGGCTAGAGTGGAACCCTCCGCTCTCCCCTGAAACCTCGCGGCTCGACGATTGGTTCCTGGGCTCAGGGTGCCACCCATGGCCACGCCCCGCCCCATTCCTTTCTTCACGGAAGTGCATGAGGACCTGACAAGATCGTGGGAGGCACCTTTTACTGCCCGGTACCGGTCTTTCAGCTCCCCCGCTCTTGCTACCCTCGATGGCGGAGCAGCCAGGGGGTATTCGGTGATCCCCCAGGTGGATAAGGCGCTCGCGGTGCACTTGTGTCCACAGAGCGCCGCCACCTGGCATTTACCTGTAGGTTTATGTCATCCCTGACAGCTAGAGCCTACGGTGCTGCTGGACAAGCCACCTCTGCCCTACACACCATGGCTCTCCTGCAAGTACACCAAGCCTAGGCGCTAAAAGAACTACACGAGGGTAGTTCTGACCCGGGATTGACGAAAGTCACGGCTCGGTCTCTCGGGCAGGCAATGTCCACCCTTGTGGTCCAGGAG
Organism: Myxocyprinus asiaticus; assembly: GCF_019703515.2. NCBI lineage: Eukaryota > Metazoa > Chordata > Actinopteri > Cypriniformes > Catostomidae > Myxocyprinus > Myxocyprinus asiaticus. The sequence continues at coordinate 2,140,321 of NC_059377.1, forward strand.
CACCACCTTTGGCTCAACTTGGTTGAGATGCACGAGGCTGACAAGGCACAGTTCCTTGACGCCCCATCTCCCAGGTTGGCCTATTTGGTGACACCGTCGAGGACTTTGCCCAGCAGTTCTCGGCGGTGAAGCAGCAGATGGAGGCCATACAGCACATCCTGCCCCGGTGCGGCTCAAGTCCCCGCACCCCGTCTGCTCGTCGCCAAGGGTGTCCTCCTGCAACTACAACACCGGCACCACCGCAGCCTGCCCCCATGGCCCGGCCCCGGTGTGGAGCCCAGCGCAGGACGCAGATGCCACCCGTCTTATGGCCGCCACCAAGAACCCAAGGAAGGCTTCGAAGCGCACCTGAGATGGGCAACCCAGGGACAAGGAGACCCCGCTTCTCCGGAGCTGGTGAGCAGCTCCAGTGGAGGGCCGGGAGGAGAATCTTTTGTTTCATTTTCATTTAATTTCGCCGCATGTCCAAGAGGCTGCGGTACCCAAAAATTCAACAAAAGAGCGGTTTTCTTGTTCCCTGGGTCGCATGTTCGGTGCACACAGCCGTCATCACTACCACCGTCCACCGTCCCATCTTTGCAGGTATGGCGCCCCAGCGGCGGTCCCCCCGCCCCTGTGTGCCCAGCTGTGGCACAAACACACCCACACGGGATTGGGTCTGGTGGACTACAGGGACGAGACTCCTCCTCCCCCCTCCTCGGCCAATCATATGGTGGGCGGCAGGAGCCAGGTAAGTGCTTCGATGTCCCTGGACTCAGCACGGTCACGGGGCTCGAATCCCCTCTACGTGGCACCTCGAGCTCCGCCCCGCCGAGAGGCCCCTCCCGCTGGTACGTCTGACATGATCATTCCCTTGGTCCCCCTCGCCCGGAGTTTGGACGCGTGGCTTGCGCTTTCCAACCCGTCGCGGTGGCTGACCCAGACCGTCCGAATCGGCTACGCAATTCAGTTCACCAGGCGCCCGCCCAGGTTCAGCGGTGTCCGCTCCACCTCGGTGAAGGGCGAGAACGCCGCTACCTTGCGTGCGGAGATCGCTACCCTTCTGCGCAAGGGCGCGATAGAGCCTGTCCCTCCAGCCGAGATGAAGAAAGGGTTCTACAGCCCTTAATTCATCGTACCGAAGAAAGGTGGTGGGTTGCGACCAATCCTGGACCTGTGAGTACTGAACCGGGCTTTGCACAGACTCCAGTTCAAGATGCTGACGCAAAACCGCATTCTAGCGAGCGTCCGGCATCAAGATTGGTTAGCGGCGGTAGACCTGAAGGACGCATACTTTCATGTCTTGGTCTTACCTCGACACAGACCCTTCCTGTGGTTTGCCTTCGATGGCCAGGTGTACCAGTACAAGGTCCTCCCCTTCGGCCTGTCCCTGTCCCCTCGCGTCTTCACGAAGGTCGCAGAGGCTGCCCTTGCCCCGCTAAGGGAAGTGGGTGTCCGTATCCTCAACTATCTCGACGACTGTCTAATCCTAGCTCACTCTTGAGAATTGCTGTGCGCACACTGGGACCTCGTGCTCCGGCACCTCAGCCGACTGGGGCTTCGGGTCAACTGGGAAAAGAGCATGCTCTTCCGGGTACTACACAAATACGTGTTTCCCCCAATGAGCCTACTTGCACAGACCCTGTGCAAGGTCAGGGAGGACGAGGGGCAGATCATCCTAGTAGCACCCTACTGGCCCACCCATACGTGGTTCTCGGATCTCACGCTCCTCGCGACAGGAGAGGCTGGAGGCTGGAGGGGCGGCTGTCCCCCTCCACCCTGAAGGTGTATGTAGCCGCTATTTCGGCGCATCACGATGCAGCAGATGGTAAGTATTTGGGGAAGCACGACTTGATCATCAGGTTCCTGGTGGTTGAATCCCTCCAGACCACACCTTGTCCCCTCAAGGGACCTCTCCGTAGTCCTTCGGGGTCTAGAGGGAGCTCCCTTTGAGCCCTTGGAGTCAGCTGAGCTTAAGGCACTGTTTGAAGACAGCCCTCCTGACTGCGCTCACTTCCATCAAAAGGGTAGGGGACCTGCAGGCGTTCTCTGTCAGCGAATCGTGCCTGAAGTTCGGTCCGAGTTACTCTCACGTGATCCTGAGATCCCGACCGGGCTATGTGTCCAAGGTTCCCACAACTCCTTTTAGGGATCAGGTGGTGAACCTGCAAGCACTGCCCCAGGAGGAGGCCAGACCCAGCCTTGGCATTGATGTGTCTGGTGCGAGCTTTACGCATCTATTTGGATCGCACGCAGAGCCTTAGAAGCTCCGAGCAGCTTTTTGTTTGCTTTGGTGGACAGCGGAAAGGAAGCGCTGTCTCCAAACAGAGGATCACCCACTGGGTCATCGACGCCATCACGATGGCATATCAGGCTCAGGAAGTGCCACCCCCTGCGGGGTTACGAGCCCAATCCACCAGGAGTGTGGCGGCCTCCTGGGCCCTGGCCAGTGGTGCCTCTTTGGCAGACATCTGCAGAGCAGTGGGCTGGGCAACACCCAACACATTTGCAAGGTTCTACAATCTCCGGATTGAGCCGGTCTCGTCCCGTGTATTGGCAGACACAAGCAGGTAAATTCCGGGACAACTGGCCAGGTGTACCACTTGCGCATAGCGCCTTTCCCCTTCCATGAGGTGAAGACGTGCGCTCTTGACTCCCAGTCGTGTTCACAGACTGTGATCCCAGGATGACTTTACTCCTTAGCCCTCTGGCAGCTGAGTTTTCGGAAAAACTCACTGACCGGCCCAGTACGTGCGCTAATGAGCCCCTGTACTGAGGTAGGTGCTCCACATGTGCTGGTTCCCCGAAGGCGACCCCATGTGGTATCTTCCGCAAAATTGTTTCCCTGACGGCAAACTGCGTCTTCCTTGGGCAGAGGCCCCTCTGCCCCCGGTTGCCATGCTCTGTAGAAACTCCTCCCCCTTCGGGTAGGACCTACCATGGGACCTCTCCACATGACATACTTCTGACAAGACTCGGTAATACCATGTGATGTATTCCACTCAAAATACCCCCCCCCCTTTTCGGGCGGGGTGTGGTCTCACTCATGGCTCCCATTCAGTTAACAAATTCCACTCTTTTTGGGGAGAAAAGAGAGGGAAAAGAGGCCTCGGCTAGACTAGCCTGTCCCAATAGTTGGGCAGTCGACTTGTTCCTGATGGACCGTTCGATGCTCATAAGAGCGTTGGGGGAGGTTACGTGATGGCCTGGTGCGCTGGCTACGAGGCACACAGCAGTCTGCCCGTCACACACCACCAGTTCATGCAACACAGTTCAGCTAGTTGTGGCATTGTGTATAGGGACCCCTAGTGTCACTACATCAACACAACATCAAGTGAGTGACAGATAGGGGAAGTCCTGGTTACTTTCATAACCTCCATTCCCTGATGGAGGGAACGAGACATTGTGTCCCTCTTGCCACAATGCTGAACTATCCGCTGAAATGGCCGGGACCTGGTCTCGGCTCCTCAAAACCTGAATGAGTGGTTGCATACCAGCTCCTTTTATACCCGTATGTCCGGGGGAGTGGCATGCAAATTCCACTCGCCAATTCTCAATGGCCTTTTTTCAAAAAAGCAGAGGTGTTTGGGGCTCCCAAGAGTGAACCCTAGTGTCACTACATCGACACAACGTCTCATTCCCTCCATCAGGGAACGGAGGTTACGAAAGTAACCAGGACATTCTCTACTTCCTCCACATTGTGATGTCACACCATGGTAGACATTTGCCTCCACAACAATACGCCAAAGCCTAATTTACCTTACCACTTCCGTAGCCCCGCCAAGCAGCGGTGAGCAGTTAAATGGTAAGGAGAGAGCAGGTCAGTCAAGGGCAGAGAGCCAATAATAAGAGTGGGCGTTTACTGTCAAGTCTTAAAGGAGAAGCAGCACCAAAACCGAGTTTTTCTGACAGAGGGTCAAAATGAGGGTGCAAAATGATCATATTTTACAAATATATGACTGTTTTTTGCACAAAAATCTTTACTAATATTATAAATGAATCTCAAGGAACATATTAAAATAATAACAAAAAAGGCATGTCATGACCCCTTTAAAAAGCCCTTCCTTATTTCCTCTCGGAATGTAAAATGATTAGAACCTGAGGTTCTCTCTCTTACTCTCTCCCTGTCTCTCTCTCTCCCCTCGCGCATAGCCTCTCATCCAAGAACGTGAGAAAACCGCACATTTAAATTCAAAAATAAATGTGTCCTGCATTATGTGTGATCATCTTACTCTGTTTGTTTGAATCTCTTACTATCAGTGTCACATGTAGCCAGGTTGAGATTCGCACACAGATATTTACATATCTTCTTCTTGTCTTGACTTCGCTTGCGAAGATTTAGGAAGGGGGATGTCCATGTCTATTGCATGTGCGCTGGTGGCTGACAAGCCCAATACATGACAGGCATATCCGTCCACAGAAACTGCAGGGGAGCGTCTGTGTTGTGGTGCGTGCTGCTGATGGTTCCCGTTTTTTTCTTCGCCGTCTTTTTTCCTCCAAGCTGGCCCGTCTGTTTTGTTCAAAAGTGCCAGTGGCCCGGTGAACTGTACGTCGCCTGTTTTCACGGTCAGCAGCTTGTGATGCCCATTGGCGGTGATCAATGCCACAGGTGGTGAGGGTCTTTTTCAAGGAGTCTTTATATCGCTTTTGAGGTTCCCCTCTATCACGGTGGCCAGTGGACAGCTCACCTACAGTGCGATCTTTGGCAGGCAATGATCTTCCATCCTGGAGATGTGCCCTGCCCAGCTTAGCTGTATCTTCATGAGCATGGCCTCAACGCTGGTGATCCCTGCTAGTTTGAGGACTTCAGTGTTGGTGACGAAGTCACTCCAGTGGATGTTTAGGATGGTGTGGAGGCAGCGCTGATGGAAGTGTTCAAGATGGTGGAGGTGGCGGCTGTAGGTGACTCAGGATTCGGTGCCATATAGGAGGGTTGTCAGTACGACAGCTCTGTAGACGCTGATCTCTGTAACTCTCTTGAGACTGGCATTGTACCACACTCGTTTATAGAGTCTGCCGAAGGTACTGTTTGCCTTGGCCAGTCTGTTGTCTATTTCTTTGTCGATCTTGGCATCAGAGGAGATCACACAGCCCAGGTAGGTGAACTGGTGAACTACTTTCAGCTCTGTCTGGTCAATGAAGGTGCTTGGTGGCCGGTATTCTTCCTTAGGTGCTGGATGGTGAAGTACCTCAGTTTTCTTTAGGCTGACCTCAAGACCAAAGAGCTGGCAAGCTTCTGCAAGGCAGGATGTTACACGCTGTAAGGCAGTTCCGTGTGGGCAACAAGGGCAGCGGTGTCTGCAAAGAGAAGTTCTCTAATCAGATTTTCCAAGGTCTTGGTGTGGGCCTGAAGTTGCCTTAAGTTGAAGAGGTTGCGTCTTCGTCATCAAGGTCTTCTGTTGCTTTTTGAAGCATCATGCTGAAGAAGATTGAGAACAATGTAAGGGCTAAAACGCAGCCCTGTTTCACGCCATTTGCGATGGGGAAGGTCTGTGACAGGTCGTTATTGTTTCTGACCTGACCAAGCTGGTCTTCATGTAGCTGGATGACCATAGAAAGGAACTCTGGAGGACAGCCGAGCTTTTCAAGGATTTTCCACAGTCCAGTTCTACTCACCATGACAAATGCCTTCATCAGATCCACAAATGTGATCCTGCAATCCTTTGTTTTGTTCTCGGCATTTCTCCTGGATCTGTCTCAGGACAAACACCAGGTCGGTTGTGCCCCTATTGGCTCTGAAGCCGCATTGACTCTCTGGAGCATGTTCTTCTGCAATGGTGGGCACCAATCTGTTCAGCAACACTCTAGCAAGGATTTTGCCTGCAATGGAGAGCAGAGTTATCCTACAGTAGTTTGAGCAGTCAGACTTTTCCCCCTTGTTTTTGTACAAGGTGATGTTGACTGCATCTCAGAGATATTGTGGAAGTTTCCCTCACTCCCAGCAGCAAATGAAGAACTCATGGAGTTTGGTGTGCAATGCTGGGCCTCCACTCTTCCACATCTCTGGTGGAATACCATCTTTTCCTGCAGCCATTCCAGTCTTCAGCTGTTCTATGGCTTTTACAGTCTCTTGCAGTGTGGGTGCCTCATTGAGTTCCATCTTTGGTGGCTGTTGTGGGATGCGGTCAATAGCTGCCTCCTGGACTGTGCGGCTAGTGCTGAAGACGGTGTGGAAGTGCTCGCTATTTACATTGATTGGCTAGCTATTTACATACAATAAATATGTAAAAGACAGTATAGAAAAATCTCTATCTGTTGACACAGTCGGTTTATACCATCACCATGATATATATTTCCATACTGCCCAGACCTACTGCCAAACATGTTGAAATCAAAATTTACTTAATTCTGAATCTATGTACTATTCAACATAGTCCAATGACTGCCATTCATGTTGATCGGTGTAAAATGTTTTCTGCAGCCTCAAACTAAACTCCTAACCTAATGTCAGGAGTGAATGCACTTGGCTGCAAAGAAAAGCTGTAGGCAGCTGTATTGCTCCCTTATCAGTTAATGGTTTAACCTACAGCATTTTGTATGAATGCACTGATCTCAGAACAGTTTGGGGTCACCTTATTTTCATCCTACCTCCGTATACAGCCTACAAAGGCAGCATTTTCCAGCATTGATTCCCAGTGGTGATCAGACCCACTGGGTCTTGGGTTTTTCATAAATAAAGTCCCAATGTCCTCATACGAGGACAACGTGATTAAAATTGTGCTCTCTTGTGACAAATCACTGAAATTTTCAAGTTGGCACATCAGATGAAATTGCAGATGTTACTCTTTTGACACAAACAGATTTCAATGTAAAAACTTAATGAGGTTTCTTTTTCTTACCAGATGCACTTTTATTTGGTCTGCTTACATAGAAGCATTTCATTGAAATTGGCATTAACCCTTAAATGAAAGCCTAGAGTCACCTGATATGAGGACAGTCGATTTGGATTTAAAATTAATTTAAATATGTATAGAGTACAGGGAAGCTAAAATTCAGTGTCCTCAAATAAGGACGCTGGGTCGCATGAGGATACAATTTTTTTTTTTTTAAATAAAGCTTATTTAAATCAACATTCTAATTGTATTTGATTTCCACTGATTTTATCTTGAGGCTGATGTGACTGATGTGTGGAAACTATGATGTCAGTTATGGAAAAGCTGGAAGGGATTTGCCAAAAGTCGGCACTCATAACTGCAGACCTATGCTATATTGAAGGATGATTTATAGTGGACTTCACTGAATTGATCACATCTGTCTGCTGAGAATGAAGAATTACAGCCTAAGAGTAAATTGTGCTTGTTCATTATCCCAGAGGCTGACACTCAACTCAACTCAAACAGTCTTTTATCATTTTGATTCAATAGTCCTCTCATGGATCAAACTTTAATACTGTGTTAAAACCTTGTCTACAGCTTTAAACTGGGTCTTAATTTCACTGTGTTGTGTCAGTCAATGAGAAACGGCATTCACAACGCACTTCTTAATGTGACATTTCTGAGTGTATTCAATGAATATTCAATGAGAGAAAAATTAAATGAATACACTATATTCACAAAGTTCGGAAACTATGTAAAAAGCCTAATAAAATAATTAAAATACCAGCCCATTGATTGAATAATGTGTACAATCTTTCTATATGGGTTTAGTGACTAATTTTTTTCAATAAAATGTATAACATTGTAAACTTACAAATGACATGGTAAATAAATGATCTAAAACACCTGTGATATATAGTATACGGCACTTTGTGTGTGACTTACCGTGGTGTACTTGCCCAGCTGGCAGAGTGAAGGAAAAGTCTCTTGATGAGCTTTCCGGATTTTCTCAATGATGGTCTCCTGTTCTGCTGTCAGTTCATAACTCTCAGCCATCTCCTGCTTTGGAATCTCCTTCTTCTTATTCCTGTCGTTCCGGACAGCTGAGAGAGCACAAAGAAAACAAGAGAGATTAGTCATCATCACTCGAATTATTACGGGTTGTCATGAGACTTTGTTGACATAATTATAAGTCTTAGGATAATAGTTTATAGTAATAGTTTTTTACAACAATCAGCTTCCACAGTGAACTAAAACAATTTTCAATGGGTGCTTAGAACCATGAATCAGTCTACAAATATATTCTACAAAGTTCACATTCCCAAATGTATTTACTTTGAATGATCCATTTCAAACAGTATCTCTATTGCAAAACTAGTGAGCTACCTTGTTGTTTACATAGCTACCTAAGGCAGCATGCTAACTGAACACACATGAAGTGCACAGAAGACTTGACTCACAGTTAATTCAATAGTTTGGCATTAGCCAGAATGATCGCACTGTGAATTTGGTGACGGTAGGCCGACATTTTAGCAGCTGAAATCGGTCTGTGCTTACTGATATTTGAAATACTGCCCCCTGTGGCCAAAGCTGAAAGTGCTGTTGAACATATGAGCACGTGTTTCCAGTTTTCAGTGTGATGCCAAAGGGAAGTTGTATTTTTACTAGTAAATTATGTAATACCAGAGATCTTCTATAACAAGAAGGCAAACTCCATGGTCAACTAACATTTTACAACAAGTCACCATTTGCGGATACAATAAAATGAATGGGGAGAGCCGTAAACTGAAACCTGCCTGTCGCAAAATTGTCTGTGTTTTCTCTTATAAAACAGCAATTGTGTCGTAGAAAACTCCACACATAGTTAATTTCAAAGGATTGTTTAGTGTAAAACATGTTGAAGATTAGCGGACATGCGGTCAATTCATTAAGTGATGAACTGTTTCCTCACAAAAGGAGTGTATTCAGCACACTGAAGTACCCCCTCCGTTGACATCCATTAAAAAAATGGCCTCTTGTCTCCTCACTAGTGTACAGCACATAGAATGTCTATGGGACTGCCGCGTTATGCATTGCAATGCTAACCTTGCAGACTCCCCTTGATAGAAGAGTAATACAATGAAGAGGAATGCATATTTTAACCCAAACTCCAACCCTAAACCTAACAGTCAGTGGAGTAAAAATGTAATCTCAGAGGGAAAATGCAAGCTCCGAAACACGCTCACAATTGTTTATGTGAACATGATTACTTTCTGGTTTCCATGGGATCAGAGCTTCTGTCTCTGAAGGCCCAGATATACTTAATTAGATAAGTTTTTTGTTCTTTGTTCAGGGGTAAAAAGAAGTTTGAAACAGCCAAAAAAACAGTATATATTGTTTGCGAACATTTAGACACCCGCTGTGGGAGGCGTTTAGAAGTACATTTAAATATGTGGACGCTCAAGACTACATGTAAAACTCAGTAAAAGAAGCTGTTTTAACCACTCGATGATTATTTATATGCAGTAGATGATGTTTAATTTGTCTTGTTTAAATTCTGAATTCATGTAGATAATTTACCATAATATGAGCAGAATACACTCTGTTATTGTAATGTATGATGATACTGATACTACTGCAAAAATGGGTGTATAAAAGGGTGTTAATGGGCAAAATACAGGCAAAATAATGATATAAGTGAGGCATATCTTACTTTGGGTAGATGCGTGAATGGCTTTCGCTGCAGATGGCTGATGAGTGAATGGGGACTTAAGAGTATTTGAGTGGATTTGATTCCTTTTGAAGACTAATTAAACAATCGTACAGATGTAGGTAAATTTGCATCAGCTCGCTAATAAATCTGCACACCTTAAAATTCCATCTAAGTTGGCAGCATAAAATAATGAATATATACGAATATACACTGATGAGCCAAAACATTATGACCACCTGCCTAATATGCTCTTTGTCCTCCGCATGCTGCCAAAACAGCACCAACTCGCCAAGGCATGGACTCTACAATACCTCTAAAGGTATTTTAGAGTGGTATCTGACACCAAGACATTAGCAGCAGATCCTTCAAGTCCTGTAAGTTATGAGGTGGAGCTGCCAAGGGTTGGACTTCCAGCACATCCCACAGATGCTCAATTGGATTGAGATGTGGGGAATTTGGAGGCCAGGGCAACACCTTAAACTCTTCATCATGTTCCTCAAACCATTCCAGATCATTTCTGAGATATAAGACAAAAAATGTGTCTTTAGTAATTGTTGTCAACCTCTGAAATACTATAACATATTGTCCTCTGTTTTGCATTGTCAGCTGTTAAATATAAAAGAAAACGTGTGAGGATTCAAACTGAAATGGTTTTGGGGGTTAAGAGTACGCTAGAATCCAAAGACTTCAGTGGCCTTATCTGCTCATCCAAATAAGCATTTGAGAAAGTATCACTATCAATGAAAGTGCAGCATTTGGTCACGTCACATTATCTTACAGGCGTGATATGAGACAGCCTTGATCTAGCTGAGGCATAACAAACACTAATGCCTCTATATGCAAACGCTCTATGCAAATTCAATGTCACGCTAAATGCAGGGACATTGGAAATGGGCAAGTAAATGTTGGTGAACTCTAGCAGGATATTAACAGTGTTGGTGCACAAAAGAGCTAAAGCTTCTAAATACCATTGCAGCCCAGTGACAGTGTTAACAGCTCTGTTGAGAACAGCACATCCTTTGAAGAGAGTAGATGGACCATACAATGATCACCATCACTTCTGCTTCACGTATTCCAACAGAAGACCACAATTCAGAGTCTTGTACTAAAATATCGCCCATTCTTTATAGGGTCATTCTTAGGAAATGGATTCATTTGTGTGTTATGTGTGTCTCCATGACTTACTACTGATTTCAGTCAGGACCACTGATAGATCTCTTTATTTGACAATAATTTCACAAGTAAGCAATTCTGTTAGTGTTGGCAGTTTGTATGAAGGTAAATCAGTTGCAAAACTTGAGAGCTTGCATATTTGTATTTGAGAACTTGTACAATAAATATTTGTACTTGTAAGTTGAAATTTACACTCACAACACTGATGTGAAAACTTTTTTTGAAATCTTCAAAACAAAATTTGAAGTTGAATGTTGCAATCTGCACTCACAGACAATAATTAAAAGCTTGTGTTTTGAATTCACAATTGCAGAGAATTAGTGTGTAAAATAACATTCACATAAATACAACTACAGACACAAATTTGTATTACACATTAACTTTTGTACTTTAATTCATTTTCGCAGTACAACCACAAATCGGCACTAACAACCTCTCAAATCTGGCACTGCAACTTTAAATCTTCCCACCTTGACTTTTGCGATAATCCTGTAGCAAAACTCACTTGTGCACTTGTAAACCCAGATGTGAGATGAGAGAGCAGGCTACCGGTGCTGGTCGAGTAAAATTACTGACATGACCGATTCGCACTGGATTAAAATCACAGAGAAGCTCTCGTAATTATTACATTACCCCACATCCCTATATTAAACGAATCCCATCTGAACAGGGCTTTAGCCAAATTATTTGATAAAATGTATTCTATTTAGTGTGCAAGGTAAAATATTTGTTTTATAAAAAACAGAGTTTTTTCCCTAAATTCTTTATTCTGTTTATCTGAAGAAAAGTATCATTTGTCTTTGTCTCTAGACTTTCTGTTCAACCCTGTTATGTTGTGATATTTCCACCTTAATAATGATACATTTTTTGGAGGTAAATTTGTAAAGTCTTTATCTAGCAGTATTTTAGTATGTTTACACTTAAATTGATCTTGTCAAGCTCAATAGTTTAACTCTATTGTGGTAAAAAAATAAAATAATTGTGGTGTGCTTCAATTATATTTTCTAGATAAAGGCATTTTTTTTTTTTTTTTTTTTTTAAAGTAACATTCCACCCCAAAATATATAATTGTATGGAACAGGATTGGAGAAAAAAAATAAATAAATAAAATGGAACAACAAATGGCATGGATGGAGGGAACGAGACGTTGTGTTGATGTAGTGACACTAGGGGTTCGATCTTGAGAGTCCCAATCACCTTTGCTTAAAATAGGAAAGGCCAATGAGAATTGGTGAGTGGAATTTTCATGCCACTCTCTGCCCCCAGACATATGGGTATAAAAGGAGATGGCGTGTACCACTCATTCAGATTTATGCTGAGGAGCCGATAGAGAGTCCCGGCCATGTCAGCTGCCGGTTCAGCGCCATGGCAGGAGGGACACAACGTTTCGTTCCATCCATCAGGGAACAGAGGTTACATCAGTAACCAAGACATTCCCTGTCTGTCACTCACTCAACGTTGTGTCGATGTAGTGACACTGAGAGTGACCAATTAAACAAATAACTGCGCTTCCAGTATCATAGTTTATGCCATAGACATAGACTTTAAACAAAATATTTGTACCATGCAAATGTTCCACAATATAGGAACATAAAAACAAGAGTGGCTTCCATCTCATTGCTCTAAAGTAACAGCATCTGTGGGCATGTGTCAAGGTCGATGAAGCACAGTCTATTATTCACCCGCACGCTGGAGCCCCGCCATCACCAGCATTATTAATACAGGAGAGGCTGATGAAGTTCGCATTGCTGTACGAGATCATTAAAGAGGGAACACCTGGTGTTGTGGAGGGCCGTCTGGGGACCATCCTGTTTCATTAAGCCTTGAAGGAGCTCATCCTTGAAGCAACTCTCTGCAGGAGGGACATCTCAGACAATACCTCTAAACAAGGCTGAGATATTTCTCAACAACTCCAATCCTGAATCAGACCTCCACAAACAATCCTGATAAAATTCAAAGCAAGTTTGGCCCTCCTGTGTGTAAACACCCTGAAATATAGTTTTTGTTGTTATGGAGCTGGTTCATTCTAGTGATGTTTCGTTCGTGAATGAATCGGTCTTTTTGAACGAAACTTTTAAGTGAACGAAATATTTCTCGTTCACCTCCATACACTGACTCGTATTTATCGTTCAATGATGTCTCTCCCTGTCAGAAGCCAATGAGCTCTACTGCTTTTCGTGCCTGTATATGACTATAGCGTGAGCCCATAGTATTCAAGTGCAGGCTGTTAGGCAGCATATCATTGGTTTCACCCGCTGAACAAATAATGCCCCTTTACTGAACCAGTCAAGTCGGTCATTTGAGTCTGAACGAAATGAGACATCTCGTTCATGAACAAACTGAATGTACTGGTAAACTCGTTCATGAACGAAATGAATGACTCGGCTATCTCATTCGTGAACGAAGATCTGCTGAACAACTGAACAAGAGGAGGCATGTCATTCGTTCAGTTCGGCATGTGAGTAAATTGCGTTCAACTAGGAGAGAAAGTGGTGAAATACACTAAGACAAGTTTATAGGTATGCACAAAATATAATCCCCAATTTATGAAAGTGTATAAATGACTAAAGGGAATGCAGTTAAAAGGACAAAGTATTACAAAAGGAAATGTTGTGCTTTGGTGTATACTGTAGCATAATATTTTTAGGATTTTCTTGAACTTTTTCTATGTCTCGGTAAAAGTTAAGCCCAGCATTTGACATAATATAACAAATTCCACTTGTGTTGCTTTTAAAAACTGACTTAAGTGCAAGCCAACAGAATTTGCTTACCAGCTGTGAAGGAATTTGTGATTGGTTTAAGCCTCTGAACGAATGCACCCCTCACTGAACCAGTTGGTCATCTCTTTCACGAACGAACTGAATGTACCGGTGCACTTGTTCATGAAGGAGATGAATGAATCAGTCACCATGAAAGAGGATCTGCTGTTCAGCTTAACGAGAGGAGGAGCTGTATGTTGTTCGTTCAGATCGTCAATCTCGTTCACAAGAAAAGGGGCTGGATGAATTATGAATAAAAGTGAGTGATGATGACCACACATTACAATGACATATGAACGTTACTGAAACTCGGTAGACACTAGATAATGAAAATACAATGTCTTAGTCATATAAAATGATTGAATATCTGGCAACCTCACCGGAATGTTGATGTCTTCATCAGCGTGCTGTCAGCTGTGCAACAGAATGAATACAGCCACATTTTTAAACAAATATCACATTCGAGCACATTGTTTCCTGCTATTGTAATTGATGTGTAAATACAATTATTTAACAAATCATACATAATTGGGAGTCAAAATGGGTTAATCTTTATCAGTCCAATCAAATAATAGGTTAAGAATAAGATTATAAAATAAAATAAAAATGGTTGAAAACGTTAAAATGCCATTTTGAACATTCACAAACAATGCTGCTTGGTAGCTACATTACAATGTCACAGCTTGGGGCTTTTGGGTATTGGAGGTACAGGCAGCATTTTTCTTGTTGGAAAGTGGACAAGATATTGTAGTTGACTGCAAACTGCCTTCTGTTTACCATCTGCCTTCCATAAAGAAAAACATCAGCAACTAGTAGTGTAGTGCTACGTTCATGAAATTGGCTGAGAAATAGCTAGCTGGCTGTTTAGACTCACTTACTAAAAGTATTCTTGTATTCTGAATGTTACTTTTTTATGTGATGCATTACTGAATACGTTTAATAGAAAGTATTTAGTTTTCAGCACAGAATACTTTCTTTAAGTATTCTGCCCAACCCTGCATATATACATGCTAGATGAAGCCGAGCTACAATTGTATTATCTAGGTTTGTAAGTTCGATTTTTGCAAACTGCAGACTGGTACTATTTCAGTCGGACTAAAGCGTTTACATGACATTTTAAAAAGACGAATTACTGTTTTAGTCTGACTAAAATCGAACTTTTAAAGTGCATGTATACGCATTCAATGTTAGCCCTCTGCTTTTGGATGCTTGCTCTCATTAAATGGGGGGACACCTGTTTTGTTTGTTTGACAGGACTGGATTTTCCAGAACCTACTGTGGTTTCCCTTATACATAATGTAGAGACCTCCAACTGTGTAGGGTCCTTCCTTATGACCTCACACCCCCCACCCAAGACCTGTGACATCAGATCGTCCGTTCTGATCAACATCGGCCTTTCACAACAATCAGACACTGAGAATGCGAGACTCATATAATCACACATGTAATTAAAGTGATGCTCTGTTTAGTGATTATGTGAAACTATCACAGTGATATGCTTTAGTTATTTTAGTGCACACATGTAAGCCATTTGACCTATATGTGCATGGCGATTGAGTAACAGTTACCGATTTAACATATGAAAATCCCTGAACATTTCACACTACAGCTCAATCACTAGGTCATTAGGTGCCGTCTCACAGTAAACAATTATATGACTGAATTAATTCAATTGCCACATAAAAACAACTTCCATAATCTGATCTCGGATTGCTTGAGACACCAAACATGATGATGTCATAGCTCTTCAGACAGCATGTGATACTTTGAAAGAATACAGTCAAAGACCAGATCTGTAATCTCTGATCTATTCACATGACCTGATAAACAAACATGTACATTGACCACAATAAAATCATTTTCTCCTTATCAAAAGGGTCTTGTGCATGGAATGGTGGTTATCATTGGACCCCTGGAGCTACAGATGACGACAGTTGCTCTATTTGCATACTTCTTATAATTAGTAAAACAGTCATAATTTGTTTTTTCATGACTATTTTTCACCCTTTCTCTGACCGTTACAACTAAACAGGCAATTATTTTTTGCTGTGGTGAAAGATTTAAGACATTTATGTAAACACCCTCTTTACATGTTAAATAAATAACATCTTTGCTGCACTTACACATGAGCTGTAGGTTTGCAGTCACATTGCAAAATACTTTAAACTGCAACAACCTTCAATAACAGCCTCTTTACAATGCTGCATTACATTGTGACAGAATCATTAAATAATCAGCACTGAAATGAGCAGGCCATACTGTTCAGATCACACTGAAATGATCGGGGATCTTGTTAAAAATAAACTTTAGCTGTTACCGGGACACGTCAATAGCAGTACGGCTGACCATCTGTGCATGTCTAGCACCGTGGTGAACAGATACCAGTACATCAACCAGTGCATTAACAATATTTCTGAAACATGGGGTTTAACGGTGCTGTAGTCCATGCAAGGTATCTTTTTTTTTTTCAGTTCATTTTTATTTTTAATACCATTTCAAATTTTACCGTTATTTAATTAAGCAAGGTCTTGCTAACTTAAGCAAGACCTTGAAATATGACCAGAGACAGCATAAGGGGGAGGAAACAGACCACTTGTGGCAAAATATAGTTGCAAGTTACAATTATCAGGGTCCAAGCTCATGTTAAGAGAACATGACCAAAATATTTAAAAGAATAGATCCTGTGGACACAGTTATGCTGTCAAATTTGAACTTCTTTGATCACAGTTGCAAAAATAGGATTTTCTTAAGTTAAAGTGGCCCCAAGCATTGGAAATCTATGAAATTTGCCATGTGAGCTTAGAATGTTTTGCTATCCATGTGTACTAAGATTTGTTAAGCTTGAATATTGATAAGATACAGGCCAATTAGTCATTATGGGCCACACCGAAAAAGATATTGGCTTATATCTTCCGAGCGACTTGAATCAAAATGCTTTTGATAACTTTTTGTCAGAAGCATCTCTAGAACATATATACAACATTTTGTGCGAATCAGACAAAAGTCCTGGGACATGATTGAAAAAGCAGGTTTTTAAAAAAAATCTTGCAAAAAAATAGAAATCCACGATGGATTGATTTGGTGGCACTGAAGGAGTCAGAGGAACCACCACTGATATATTTATAGAACTGGATCACTGATGCAACGGTAAAATGCCAGCAGGAGGTGAAGTCACCAGAGTTCAAGCAGCCATTTTGGTGTGCCTCAACTGCCATAGTGCCTCAATGACTGACAGGCAATTCACTGTCTCCAACCTCTGGATACGACAGTCATTGTGCTGCACTGATAGGCTGCACACCAGGGCACGTAAATGCTCTGACATCACGACCAGCTTATATTTCAAAATTAGTCGCATTTTGCCCTCTAGTGACGGTCATGATTTAATGTTTAATTTATTTGTTATGGATCTGTGATAAGTTTTTTAGCTCTCTTGTGAAGGAGGAAGCGGGGGCCAGGTTAACAATCAACACAAGTCTTTTATTTCCTATACTTTTCAGTATATACACAGATGGTTCTGCTTTTCAGCAACACGTAAACACAAGCACACACACAAACAGCTGTTAGAGATAATTTCCCACAGGTGTCAATCCTTACCGTTCTTCCTCTCTGCCTCGCTCTCCACAGACGTCGCTCTGCCACGCCCATGCCCACATCACCACATACCCCCATCGCCTGACTCAGGCCATCCGGCCTGTTACTTACCCCCCCCACCAATTTCTGGAGAGGAAATCGCCCCCCCCCGGGCGATTTATGTTCCTGCGCCCCCGACCTGTGGACCACCTCGAAATTAAACGGCTGGGGAGCTAGATACCAAAGGGTATCCTTCGTGCGATGGAGTCACTGGAGCGGGCGTGGTCCGAACAGAGGATAAAAGCATGCCCCAACAGATAGTATAGGAGGGTGAGGACTGCCCACTTGATGGCCAAACACTCCTTCTCTATCATGCTGTACCTAGTCTCCCTCAGTGAGAGTTTGCGACTAATGTACAGCACGGGGCGCTCCTCCCCCTCCACCATCTGGGACAGTACCGCTCCCAACCCCCTGTCCGATGCATCCGTCTGCAATAAAAAAGGGAGAGAGAGGTCAGGAGAGTGCAGTAATGGCCTGCCGCAAAGTGCAGCTTTCACCTGCGTGAACGCCTGCTGACATGGCTCCATCCACTGGACCGGATCTGGTGCCCCCTTTTTAGTCAGATCAGTCAGCGGGCTGGTGACGGTCAAATAATTAGGCACAAGTCAGCCAGCCCCAGGAACTGTCTCACCTCCTTTTTGGTCTTAGGTCTCGGGCAGGCTGCAATCGCTGCGGTTTTATCAATTTGGGGCCGCACCTGCCCTTGACCCAAGTGGAAGCCAAATACCATATTTCCACCTGCCCAACTGCGCACTTCTTTGGGTTTGCATTGAGTCCCGCTTGTCTCAATGACCTCAGGACAGCCCTCAGATGCTGCAGGTACCACTGTCAATCATTACTGTAAATAATGATATCATCCAGATAGACAGCGGTGTAAGCAGCCTGTGGTCAGAGGATTCTGTCCATGAGCCGCTGAAACTTAGCCGGGGCCCCGTACAAACCGAATGGAAGCGTCATGAATTGGTGTAATCTGAACGGTGTGAAAAATGCAGTCTTTTCACAGACATGGGAGTTAAGGGGATCTGCCAATATCCCTTCATTAAATCCAGTGTCGAATAAAAGTGAGCCACGCCTAACCGATCGAGCAGTTCATCAATCCGAGGCATTGGGTATGCATCAAATTTAGACACTGCATTAACTTTTCTATAATCCACACAGAACCGGACCAAGCCATCGCTCTTCGGAACCCACACCACCAGGCTGTCCCTGTCTCTGTGGGATTCTTCTATTATCCGTATATCTAGCATGGCCTTTAATTCTTCCCGAACCACTTTTTTTGTGTTCGGGTAGTCAGTAGGAACAACTGCATACCAGTACACCAGGGGTCATTTTGATATGGTGCTCTATGAGATTCGTACAACCGGGAAGAGGTGAGAACACATCAGAGAATTCTCTTTGCAACCTGGCAACCTCCGTGACTTGTTACGGTGAGAGGTGGTCTCCACAAGTGGTGACTCGATCGGTGGCTTTTAAGTTAACCTCCGGTCCGAGCTCCTCCCTCTCCGGAACCACCATCGTCAAAGTCATGGGAACCACCTCTTTCCACAGTTTTATAAAATTGAAGTGGTAAATCTGACGTGCTCTGCCTCTATCTGTTCGTTTAACCTCATAAATGATTTCTCCGACTTGCTGTGTGACCTCAAATGGCCATTGCCACTTGGCGAGTAATTTAGAGCTCGATGTGGGGAGTAATACAAGGACTTTATCTCCGAGTACTCCTATTATACAGCCGGCTTTGACGTTCTTGAGCCTGGAGCAAATTCTCTTGTGTTAATTGGCACAGTGTGTGGAGTTTTGCTCTCAGGTCAAAAATGTTTTGAATTTCGTTTTTGCTGTTTGAAGGTCCCTCCTCACAGTTTTCCTGTAGGACGTCGAGCACGGCACACTGTCGACGCCCATATAATAATTCAAATGGGGAGAACCCCGTGGAGGCTTGCAGGACCTCTCGTACTGCAAATAATAGGGGCACGAGCCACTTGTTCCTATTTTGAGTGTCTTTGTGCACAAACTTACGAATCATATTCTTTAGTGTCTGATTAAATAGTTCGACCAAGCGTCCATTTGGGGGTTGTAAACACTGGTCTGAATCAATTTAATCCCCAATAATTCATACAGTTCACATAGTGTATGTGAAATAAACGTCGTGCCCTGATTAGTGAGGATTTCTTTTGGAATCTCCACTTGGGAGGTAATTCTAAAGAGTGATATCCGGATATTGCGTTGCGTAGTCCACCAGAAACAACACAAAACGATACCCGCATGCCACCCGCTCTAATGGCCCAATGAGGTCCATGCCAGTTCTTTCGAAGAGGACCTCGATCAATGGAAGGGGGCACAATGGTGCTTTTGGGGATGCCGTGGGATTCACCAACTGACATTCACGGCATGCTGCACACCACCTGCGAACCTCCCTGTGAATTCCCGGCCAATAGAAACGGGCAATCAGACGGTCTAGTGTTTTTTCCTGCCCTAAGTGACCCGCCATCGGATTATAATGAGCCGTCTGGAATAACATTTCCCTACGGCTCTTCAGAACTAACAATTGGGATGTATCCTCCTTTGTCTGAGCAGCCTGCATCACTCGATACAACCAATCCTTAATAATAACTGAAAAGTATGGATATGCGAGTGCAGTGTCTGGCTAGAGGTGTTGACCATCAACTTTCACTTGATCAAAGGCGTGCCTAAGAGTCTCATCTCGCATCTGCTCCAGAGGGAAATCCCCAGCATGGAATCCTCTAAGGGCTGGGGAAGCTGAGACTTCCCCCTCCCTTACGTCCTCCTCAAATCAAAATCAAATCAACTAAAATAACTTTTATTGTCACACAACCATATACACAAGTGCAATAGTGTGTGAAATTCTTGAGTGCAGTTCCGAGCAACACAGCAGTCATGACAGTGATGAGACATATACCAATTTACAATAAACTTCAGATTTACACAACACAATTTAAAATCTAATATACACATAATTACACACAACACAATATACAAATAATAACATACAATGTACAGTATACGATACACACAATATAGAATACACATTATACAATAAAAAAAATTATATATAGTATATATAAAATGTACATTAGTTTGTATTGTACTGTATGGACATCCAGGCTGTCGGTTGATAGTCAGTTGCCAGTGTGTTGTTAAGAGAGAATATAATTTATGACAGTCCAGTGTGAGATAATAAGATTAATAAAGTGCAGTGCTGATGTATATTGATCGTGAGAGATCAAGAGTTCAAAAGTCTGATTGCTTGAGGGAAGAAGCTGTCATGACGTCGGCTGGTGCGGGTCCTGATGCTGCGATACCGCCTGCCTGATGGTAGCAGTGAGAGCAGCCCATGGCTCAGGTGGCTGGAGTCTCTGATGATCCTCCGAGCTTTTTTCACACACCGCCTGGTATATATGTCCTGGAGGGAGGGAAGCTCACCTCTGATGATGTGTCTGGCAGTTCGCACCACCCTTTGCAGGGCTTTGCAGTTGTGGGCGATGTTATTGCCATACCAGGCGGAGATGCAGCCAGTCAGGATGCTCTCTACAGTGCTGGTGTAGAACTGTGTGAGGATGTGGCAGTTCATTCCAAACTTCCTCAGCCGTCTCAGGAAGAAGAGGCACTGAAGAGCCTTCTTCACAACGGCCTCAGTGTGGACAGACCATGTGAGTTCCTCAGTGATGTGGACACCGAGGAACTTGAAGCTGCTGACTCTCTCCACTGGTTCTCCATTGATGGTGATGGGGCTGTGTTCTTTTTCTCTTCTCCTGAAGTCCACCACAAGCTCCTTTGTCTTGCTGACGTTGAGGGAGAGGTTGTGCTCCTGACACCAGCATGTCAGAGTGTGCACCTCCTCTCTGTAGTTTCATCATTGTCAGTGATCAGACCTTCCACCGTCATATCATCAGCAAACTTGATGGCATTGGAGCTGTGTGTTGCCACACAGTCATGTGTGTACAGGGAATACAGGAGTGGGCTGAGAACACAGCCCTGTGGGGCTCCAGTGTTGAGGGTCAGTGATGAGGAGATGTTACTGCCCATTCTAACCACCTGGCATCTGCTTGACAGGAAGTCCAGGATCCAGCTGCACAGCGAGCTGTTTAAGTCCAGAGCCCGGAGTTTCACATCAAGCATGGAGGGCACTATGGTGTTGAATGCTGAGCTGTAGTCTACAAACAGCATTCTTACATAAGTGTTCCTTTTTTCCAGGTGGGAGAGAGCAGTGTGTAGTTTAGATGTAATGGCATCATCAGTGGAGCGGTTGTTGCGGTAAGCAAACTGCAATGGGTCCAGTAAGGGAGGCAGCACAGAGCAGATGTAATCTCTGATTAGTCTCTCAAAGCATTTGCTGATGATGGGGGTCAGAGCAACAGGACACCAGTCATTTAAGCAAGTTATTTTGGATTGCTTTGGTACAGGCACAATGGTGGACGTTTTGAAGCATGTGGGGACCACAGACAAGGAGAGGGAAAGGTTGAAAATGTCCATAAAAACACCAGCTAGTTGGTTCACGCACACTCTGGTTTCTGGTTGGGTTGGATCCATATTGTTTTGGTTGGAACAACATCCTCTACGCACTTTCTGATGAAACACGTTACGCTATCAGCATAAAGCTCGATGTCGTCATCAGAGGCGGACTGGAACATCTCCCAGTCTGCGTGATCAAAACAGTCTTGTAGTGTAGAGTCTGACTGGTCCGACCAGCACTGGATCGTTCTGAGGGTAGGTGCTTCCTGTTTCAGTTTCTGCCTGTAAGCGGGCAGAAGCAGAATGGAAGAGTGGTCCGATCTGCCAAATGGTGGCGGGGGAGGGATCTGTAGCCATCCCGGAAGGGAGAGTAGCAATGGTCCAAAACCTAGTCCCCTCGTCTGTTGAAACTGATGTGTTGGTAGTATTTCAGTGCTATTGACTTGAAGTTGGCTTTGTTAAAGTCCCCGGTCACAATGAACGCAGCCTCAGGGTACGCGGTTTCCTGCTTGCTTATACTCCCATACAGTTCCTTGAGTGCCCGGTCTGTGTCGGCTTGTGGCGGGATGTACACAGCTGTGATGATGACCGCTGTGAATTCCCTCGGTAGCCAGAATGGTCGACACAGAAGCATGAGAAATTCCAGATCAGGAGAGCAGAAAGACTTGATAGAATGTACGTTCCTCTGATCACACCAGGATTTGTTGATCATAAAACATACACCACCACCTCTGCTTTTACCTGAGAGGTCTTTCGCTCTGTCCGCTCGGTGCACGGAGAACCCCGCGGGTTCGATGGCTGAATCTAGAATCTCCACAGACATCCAAGTTTCCATAAGGCAGATAATGCAGCAGTCCCTCGTCTCTTGTTGGAAAGAGATCCGCGCTCTCAGCTCGAAGAGCTTGTTGTCCAGAGACGGAACATTTGCCAGTAGAATACTGGGTAGTGGGGCTTTATTTCCCCTTTTCCTTCTGCATTTCCGCGGCTGGGCTGCCTAGACAAAGGGCTCTGCTGGCGTGTTTGTAAACAGCGGGTCGGCATTGAGGTATCTGAAGTCCGGTTTATGGTGTGTAATTGCAGAACCAATGTCCAAAAGTGTTTGTCTGTCGTAGACAATAAGGCAGACAACATCCAAGACAAAAAACATAAGAATTGTAAACAAAACAAACAAAAAACTACAATGTTGTGTCGGAGCTTGCAACGCAGCAGCCATACTCGGCGCCATCTTGAGTCTTGACGTGGAGCTGACATAGACAGCCCTGGCTCCGCCTCCCCAGCCAGCGAGTCACACATCAAACACTGTTACACTTTGTTGCAGGACCCATCCACACACATTTCCTTTAATAAGGTAGTACATGCCAATTCATTTCCAAGATTAGTGGATGGGTGAGGCGGGAATTAACCGCAGCCTTGACACTATGTTTTTGTACCCAAAATTGAATAGTGACTGTCACTACAGTGTAATTTTTGATATCCCCGTGCACACACCTTACCTTCACCCACCGGCTTGTATCCAAAGCCTCAGACTGATCCAAGCTTTGGTAATTGGAGGATTGATTACAACCTGAATCCACCAAGGCTTGATATGTTCCCCCTCTTAATACTCACAGGTATCCAGTACGCTCCTGCTCGATTGGGGGCAGCCTGTGGTGCATCGGGGACCCGGACCAATGTCTCCACCTCCATCGTGGGGCATCGGTCCTGGAAATGCTCAGGTTCCCCGCAGCTCCAGCAGACCAGCCCAGACTTCACGCCCACACCCGCGGCAGCGGATTCACCAGCCTGTGGGGGAGAGTGGAGAGGGTTATGGGAAACTGGTGGGATGAATGGCCAACGGGACCGGGGAACAGGAACAGGATGAGGGGAAGGAGAGGGGGAGGGAGGAGAGAGAGAGGGAGAGAGAGAGAGAGAAGAGGGCTCGTTTGCCCCTGAATACACCAAGCTTCGTAGCACCTGTCGATCATCCATTTGAGCTTGAAGGAGGGCCTGGAAGCGCTGCTCCTGTTCCTGACACATGTTTGTCGGCTGCATGCATCTCTCTCTCTCTCTCTCCTCCGGCAGTTCGGACTGCCCTTTTATCCCTACCAGCTCTCACTGCAAACACAAACAGCTGTTAGAGATAATTTCCCACAGGTGTCAATCTTTACCGTTCTTCCTCTCTTGGCTTCGCTCTCCACAGACGTTGCTTGGCTATGCCCACATCACCACAGATTTATATTCATTACGAGGGAGAAGATATAAGTGGGTCGCAATATCAGAGCATTCACCTGCCCCGATGTGCAGCCTGTCAGTGCAGCACAATGACTATCAAGGGGCTATCAAGTTGTAATGTAAGTAGGAAAAGCTGTAATGTCAACAATATCTGTGAAACAAGTAACTCTGATTGAACACTTTGATGTTCGCAATAAATATCTCTGAAAACATCTGTTTGTATCTTACCTCAGTTTCAGTGAACTTGTTTACATGCAGCTGATCTGTTTACCACTGAAGTTTATTAGAGGTATACTGTTTGATATAGATATACATAACTTGCTCTGGCTTTCAAGACACAGGAAAATTTCCTGCCATTAAATAAATAAATAATTACATGTGTAGGATGTTTGCGTTGTAGGAATGTACAAGCAGATTTTTTAAATAAAATCAGTACGGCTTTTGATTTAACGTGTTAATTCAGTGCAATTCATTCTATAAAAAATAACATGTTAAAAGATTTTACGCAATTATTTATGTCCCCGGACCATAATAGGGAATATTCCTTCCATTTAAGCAATTCAAGCATGGAGTACCACCTGTTTTCTCCAGGGGGCAGTAAGCAAAACTCACTGTATAGGCAACCCACAGCTCATACAGACAGAGAACAAAGCACACTTACCGATAGTAGAAGACACAAGATGAGAACATGTTATTCCGTACGAACACAGCTTGATGGAGTGCAAATCCGAAGGCAGGGATATCAAGACATGTTTTTCTAAATGTTTTAAACTTTGTTTAACTTGACACAGCGACCTAAAAATGGTATGTTTATGATGCAACGCAACCGAGTCGCTCCACAAGGGTCCATCGACGTGTCCTTAAACAAGTCCTTAAAATAAATCTCGGACTGATTGACAAATTCAGTTGCAAAATGGATGGCTATGGACTGTAGCCCAATGATAGGCTTATGTTCAATAATATGGAAATAAACAATATATTGCATCACTTTTGTCACTTTTTGTATCACCTTTTTAAATGCTTAAATTGTGTGCCTTATAATATATATATATATAAAAATATGTCTTTTATTTAAGAATAGTGATCATATGAAGCCATTTATTATCACATAGTTGTTTGGCTCCTTTTTAAATCATAATGATAACAGAAATCACCCAACTGTCAAAAGACCTGCGTAACAAGGTAATGGAACTTAATAAAGATGGAAAAGGATATAAAAAGATATCCAAAAACTTGAAAATGCCAGTCAGTACTGTTCAATCACTTATTAAGAAGTGGAAAATTCGGGGATCTCTTGATACCAAGCAAAGGTCAAGTAGACCAAGAAAGATTTCAGCCACAACTGTCAGAAGAATTGTTCGGGATACAAAGAAAAACCCACAGGTAACCTCAGAAGAAATACAGGCTGCTCTGGAAAAAGACGATGTGGTTGTTTCAAGGAGCACAATACGACGATACTTGAACAAAAATGAGCTGCATGGTTGAGTTGCCAGAAAGAAGCCTTTACTGTGCCAATGCAACAAAAAAGCCCGGTTACAATATGCCTGACAACACCTTAAAAAGCCTCACAGCTTCTGGCACACTGTAATTTGGAGTGACGAGACCAAAATAGAGCTTTATGATCACAACCATAAGCGCTATGTTTGGAGAGGGGTCAACACGGCCTATAGTGAAAAGAATACCATCCCCACTGTGAAGCATGGTGGTGGCTCACTGATGTTTTGGGGGTGTAAGAGCTCTAAAGGCACGGGGAATCTTGTGAAAATTGATGGCAAGATTAATGCAGCATGTTATCATGAAATACTGGCAGACAATTTGCATTCTTCTGCACGAAAGCTGCGCATGGGACTCTCTTGAACTTTCCAGCACGACAATAACCCTAAGCACAAGGCCAAATTGACCCTCCAGTGATTACAGCAGAAAAAGGTGAATGTTCTGGAGTGGCCATCACAGTCTCCTGACCTTAATATCATCGAGCCATTCTGGGGAGATCTCAAACGTGCAGTTCATGCAAGACGACCAAAGACTTTGCATGACCTGAGGCATTTTGCCAAGACTAATGGGCAGCTATACCACCTGCCAGAATTTGGGGCCTCATAGACAACTATTACAAAAGACCGCACACTGTCATTGATGCTAAAGGGGGCAATACACATTATTAAGAACTAAGGGTATATAGACTTTTGAACAGGGGTCATTTCATTTTTTTTTTTTTTTTGCCATGTTTTGTTTTATGATTGTGCCATTCTGTTATAACCTACAGTTGAATATGAATCCCATAAGAAATAAAAGAAATGTGTTTTGCCTGCTCACTCATGTTTTCTTTAAAAATGGTACATATATTACCAATTCTCCAAGGGTATGCAAACTTTTGAGCACAACTGTATGTATGTATGTATATATATACATACACACACACACATACATACACACATACACATACATAGTGCAAATCTAAATACAAATCGGTTATATACAGTGCAAGGGAATGTAATGGCAGAAGAGGTTGGATGTGTTGGATAATATAAAAAGACTAAGCTGTGCATTGCACATAATTATTGCTCAATGGGGCAGCTTTAACTGTTCATGAGACGGATAGCCTGGGGGAAAAAACTGTTCCTGTGCTCAGAGCTCTGAAGCATCGGCCAGAAGGCAACAGTTCAAAAAGGTGGTGGGCAGGGTGAGTGGGGTCCAGAGTGATTTTTCCAGCCTTTTTCCTCACTCTGGAAGTGTATAGTTCTTGAAGGGAGGGCAGGGGGCAACCAATAATCCTCTCAGCAGTCCGAACTGTCCTTTGTAGTCTTTTGATATCCGATTTCGTAGCTGAACCAAACCATACAGTTATAGAAGTGCAAAGGACAGACTCAATGACTGCTGAGTAGAACTGTATCAGCAGTGCCTGTGGCAGGTTGAACTTCCTCAACTGGTGAAGGAAGTACAACCTATGCTGGGCCTTTTTCGCAATGGAGTCAATGTGGGTATCCCACTTCAGGTCCTGTGAGATGGTAGTGCCCAGGAACCTGAATGACTCCACTGCTGCCACAGTGCTGTTTAGAATGGTGAGGGGGGGACAGTGTTGGGGTGTTCCTCCTAAAGTCCACAATCATCTCCACCGTTTTGGGCGTGTTCAGCTCAAGGTTGTTTTGACTGCACCAGACAGCCAGCTGTTCAACCTCCCTTCTGTATGCAGACTCATCGTCATCTCGGATGAGGCCGATGACAGTGGTGTCGTCTGCAAACTTCAGGAGCTTGACAGAGGGGTCCTTGGTGATGCAGTTGTTGATGTAGAGGGAGAAGAGTAGTGGGGAGAACACACATCTCTGGGGGGCACCAGTGCTGATTGTACAGGTGCTGGAAATGAATTTCCCCTGTCTCACTAGCTGCTGCCTGTCCATCAGAAAGCTGGTAATCCACTGACAGATAGACGTGGGAACAGAGAGTTGGTATAATTTAGTCCGGAGAATAGCTGGGATGATGGTGTTGAAAGCCGAACTGAAGTCCACAAAAAGGATCCTTGCATATGTCCCTGGTCTGTCCAGATGTTGCAGGATATGATGCAATCCCATGTTGACTGCATCATCCACAGACCTGTTTGCTCGATAAGCAAATTGAAGGGGATCTAGAAGGGGTCCAGTGACGTCCTTCAGGTGGGCCAACAGCAGTCTCTCAAATGACTTCATGACCACAAATGTCAGGGCGACAGGTCTGTAGTCATTAAGTCCTGTGATTTTTGGTTTCTTTGGGACAGGAATGATGATTGAGCGTTTGAAGCAGCAGGGAATTCACACTGCTCCAGTGATCTGTTGAAAATCAGAGTGAAGATGGGGGCCAGCTGGTTAGCACAGGATCTAAGACATGCAGGTGAAATACCATTTGGGCATGAAGCTTTCCTTATCTTTTGTTTTTGAAAGCCACGGCACACATCATCTTCACAGATCTTAAGTGCAGGTTGAGTAGCAGGAGGGGGGAGGAGGGGGGTTGCAGGAGGTGTTGGTGTTTGTGTGAAGTGAAGGTCAGTTGTTGGTCCACCACAGGGTTGGGGGTAAGAGTCCTGTAAGTCATAAGCTGTTTCATGCCACTCCACACTGATGTAGGGTCATTAGCTGAAAACTTCTTTTAGCCACTCTGATTCCGTTATTCAGTGTGTTCCTGGCCTGACTGTACAAGACTTTATCCCCACCCCTTTAAGAATCCTCTTTGGCCTGACGAAGCTGCCTGAGTTCTACTGTAAACCATGGTTTGTCATTGTTAAACATTAAATAAGTCCTAGTAGAGATGTACATATCCTCACAGAAACTGATATATGATGTAACAGTATCTGTGAGCTCATCCAGATTGGTGTCTGCAGCCTCAAAAACACTCCAATCAGTGCAGTCAAAGCAGGCTTGTAGTTCCAGCTCAGCTTCATTGGTCCATGTCTTTACAGTCTTTACTACAGGCTTAGCAGTTTTTAATTTATGTCTGTAGTTTTGAAGAAGATGAACCAGACAGTGATCAGAGAGTCCCAAAGCTGCTCTAGGTACAGAGCGATATGCATTCTTTATTGTTGTGTAGCAGTGATCCAGTATATTTCTGTCTCTGGTGGGGAATGTAATGTGCTGTCTGTATTTGGGCAGTTCACGTGTGAGATTTGCTTTGTTAAATTCCCCAAGAATAATAAGTGAGTCTGGGTATTGTTGTTCCATGTCTGTGATTTGATCAGCCAGCTGTTGCAGCGCGGCATTCAAACACACGTTTGGCGCGATGTAAACACTCACCAGAATAAACGAGGAAAACTCCCGCGGTGAGTAGAAAGGCTTACAGTTAATAAAGAGCGCTTCCAAATTAGGACAGCACATCTTCTTTAATGTTGTTACATCTGTACACCAACTTTCATTGATGTAAAAGTATGTTCCACCGCCTCTCGTTTTCCCCGAGAATGTAATTATACATAGTTGTTAAAAAAGTTCTTCGTTCACAGAATGCGATATCCACAATGGACAATTAGAAAAAGAAATGTGTGAACAGCAGTGTCCTTCTGAACATTATTGCAGATTAACCGGTTACCAGCATTTAAAAATAACGTTTTCACTCTGAAACAATTGAAAATCACGTTGTTCCCATTTTCAGTTATGTTCTGCAAAAAATGTCCTTTGTTTTTGTTTTCGTTCCATTTTTAGTCCCTGGTTATAATGTAACATAATTACTTTCATTATCAGCAATGCAAAGATGTTTTAAAACTAACCTGAATCATTAACGTGACATTGTTTGCCTTGTAGTCCTGAAAAGCAATAGGTGATGGCTGTATTGTACTTCCTTGGGCTGTAGCTACTGTAAACCGCTTATGAGTTGGTTTAGTTTACTGATAAACCAACAAGTTTGATGGAGGCTTCTGCTGTGTCTTAAAGGTGTCGTTTAGTTGGCTGGCTATTTCAGGAACTCTTTAAATACTTTAAATATAATGTATCATTTTCTAAAAGAATATAAATATATAAAGTTTTATTTCCTAAAAATATTTCTTAAAGTAAGGGGAACATGTCCCCCACCCCTGGCTATAATGGTTGCTACATCCCTGGCTTTGTTATTAAGTCATTTTGAATTACTAAAAATTTAAATATTGGCTATATAATTTTAAGATATCAAATGTACATACACAAATGGAATGACGTAAGTTTATGAAATTATCAGGGAAATGATAACAGAAATGACAGATAAAAACTTTTTTTAAAGTTTAAAAAAGATGAAAAAGTTATTTTATTGGAAGTTTTACTACTATGACTGATAAATGAATATTTTGTATGTAGTGCAATCTCTGATTGGGATATAAATACTAATGGTAAATTAAATGGAAAAAAAGTATAAATATTATAATAAAAAAAAAAACAGTAAATGTAATAAAGGCTTATTAAAATATAACAATTATAAGAAAAATTTTGTGTCGTAAAATTAATTATTTCAAAAGGGTTAACATTTCTTAAAATATCAGGGGGTACTTAACGTAAATCATTTAGGTCAAAGTGGTTCAGCTGACAAGAAAGTTTGGGAACCGCTGCTCTAATGGAATAAAAGTACCTTTTTGTATGAGCCAAATCGTATGATATCTTATGATATTACGAACTGTCATGAGACTATGTTAGGTCGCAACTTGTTAGGACAAAAACTCAGATTAACATAAAAGCAACAGTTTTATTGCTTGTCACTTTGCATAAAAGTGTTTTTTCAACTTGATCTTTTTTCCACCAGCTTCTTGAGTATACAGGAGTGAACATGCCTGAATGCCTGTAACTGAGCATTTGCTGTTATTTTTAAGTGACGGTAAATCAGAGGTTGTAAACATTTCAGAAGATCATCATAGCCCCATAAATCAGAACCCACATCCTAAAAAATGAAGACATGCACATTCTTCTCATTTTCTTCATTTGAAGCCAAGGGGCAAGTTATCAACACGACCGCATGACCAACATCAGCTGTCATCTGATTTGAAAGCATTTGTAGATCCTGAAATAGCATGCGTTTTATCATCATCATACTCCACAAAACAATGTGCTGTATTAGAACAGTTTCCTTGTACATTAGACCTGTGGCTCTGAATTGGTTTTGCTTCAGGACCCAGATTTTAAATAAGACATTAAGTGGCAATACAACACAGTGGACAAATTGCTTATTATACAAAAGTAACTTGCATAAAAAATTGTTTTTATTATTAGGCTACTTATGACTTGGTTGACACAAAACATGTATAACTTTTTGATACCAATTTTGCCATGATTGGCCACGTTTCCTGTCCGCCATTTTGCATTTCATTTAAAACCTTTTTTAAACTTGACCTACAGTGTTTAGCAGATCTTCCATGCTCGCAAAACGTTCTTAAAAGCTTTTTGATAGACCAAACTGTTCTTGTGTAATTCATCATTTAAATTTATGAAAATGTAAATGATTTATAAGCAGTTTTATTTACGTGAATTCTAAAGTTTTATTTAAGAAATTCTACCAATGGCTTTTAAACCAACTTTATTATACCAATCAAACATTATTGCCATTGTTGCTGTTTGTGTGCTTGGCCGCTTAATTGCTATTTGCAGCTATATTTTGGGGGTATTTACACTTGGTCACGTCATGCATTTTTACTGATCTGATTGTTATCCGATCATGAAAAGACCAGGTGTAAATGCCCTCCAAGAAGGATACGAGATGGATATACATCTGATGGATATAAATCCTCTGGATGCATTCCATTCGAAACTCTGTCAAGTGTAAATGCATCTGGCTGTTCAAGACACATATATAAACTTTACTCCTCCCAAACAATGCTACATCAGGATAAGGAAAAAGCAAAACATCACAGCTGTTAACGAGTAATTGCATATGGCTCGCATCATGCAATAAATAATATCAAAGAAAGGAATGGATGCACATTGTAGGCGGGACAGAACTTTTTTCTTTATTTATTTGATGCAGATCGCTGACGAAAACTGAAACTAAACACAATAAGCACAGCTGGCGTGCACACACAAAGACACGCTCACCTGGCAAAGTCACTTGGAATCAAATAATATATCACATCTTTTAAATTCACTGCCCTGAATTAGCATAATCACAGAAGTGAACTCTGTTTTATTTGCATATAGCACTGGAATTGAAGATCAGATTTCTTTGGTGGAGACACATTGATGTGGCCAAGAGTAAATGGAATGTGCTTATTCAATCGGATAGCAAGTGACCAAGTGTTAATGCCCCCTTAGACTAGCTTACATTACATTTTGGTAACAGATGAATTTGCACCAAAATACAAAATAATCTGGACCTGTACAGCCTTTGACCTCAACAACAAAAGATATGAAAAGCATTTTCTCCTCCCTTTTAAAATTTGATAGGCCTATTTATTTAGCATTAGAAAAACATGCCTTTGTGCTACAACATACAATGCAGCTACTTCCAATAGCATATCATTTCCCATAGAATGGAGGCCTTCTACTTAAATCCATCTCAGAGACAGGCATCACACTTTTCTCCAGAACAGAGATGGTGGGATGTCAGTTATATCGCTGCATTGACCGCTCTTATGTTCTGTAGAAGAGTGTGGAAAGGGGGCCTGTGTTGCTCAGCAGCAAAGACGCTGACTACCACCCCTGGAGTTCGAATCCGGGGCGTGCTAAGTGAGTCCAGCCAGGCTTCCTAAGCAACCAATTGGCCCGGGTTGCTAGGGTGGGTAGAATCACGTGGGTTACCTTCCTCGTGGTCACTATAAGGTGGTTCTAGCTCTCAGTGGGGCATGTGGTGAGTTGGGCATGGATGCCATGGTGAATAGCATGAGCCTCCACACGCGCTAGGTCTCTGCGGTAACACGCTCAGCAAGCCATGTGATAAGATGCTTTGGCTGACTGTCTCAGAAGCGGAGGCAACTAAGATTCGTCCTCCGTCATCCAGATTGAAGCGAGTCACTACGCCACCACGAGGAATCAGAGCGCATTGGGAATTGGGCATGCCATATTAGGGAGAAAAGTGGAGAGAAAAAAAAAAAGAGTATGGAAAGAAATCCCATCCAATCCTGTCGTAAATGGAGCATGAAGCCGACCTCAAGCATAAGTGCTGATGCAATCAAACAATGCCAATAATGTGTGAAATGCAAATGCTTTACACTGCAACAAACACTGTTACACTGAAGCTAAAGCAATGATTCATTCAACATGCCAGAGAGCTTCATTTCAAGAGCGAGTCCTGGTGAAAGAGGTGAATCACTGGTGTCCTGGTGAGCTGCAACATTTTTAATCATGTTTTCACCCATTTTCGACTGAACACATTGGTGCTCCAAGAAATAATAATTGATTCCTATGAAGATCTCATAGAAAGAAAAATGTTTCAAAAACATTACCTACCCTCACCTCCCAGCGTAATGTTTCATAACCCCAGGGGAACATTAGGCTAAAAGGTTGCTCTTTCATGTTCCAGGAGACTTAATAGAGTAAAGGTAACCATTAGTTATGATTCAAATATACACTTTGTCTCAGATGTTTATCCAAAAATTCCTTAGAGGAAATAAACTATACACAAATGAGACAATTGTTGACATACAGTAAGAGTACAGCACTACATATAAAATCAATGTTTTTATATTGAGATCTCTGTCTTTTCATTGCAGAATTTGATATCTTGGCAAATCTGAGCACAGTTTGAGACTTTGTTGAAATATCTGAGAAGCAGGAGACTTCAGCAAAATTCTCCATTTGAACTCCACTTAATATCTTTGCTGCCTATATTAGAAACAACTGAGTTATTAAAATTGCACTCAGAAGTTTTTTCCTCATTAAAAAATGTGAACTCCTAAAGACATGAATTTAATTTTGCAATATATGTATAAAATCATGAGCACTCACATTAAAATGAAGACTCCAGTCATATCAGTAACCTTATAAAAGCTGTTTTATTCTACATGGTAAGGGTCTACAGATGGGGGCTGCCATGTTAGAATCACATGACCAGCCAAATACTACTCGCTTAATCTCAGTAACCGTCCTGTTATTTGACACTTTCACTCATTGATTAAAGTAATCATGACTGACTGTGAATTCTACATTTCTACAATAGGTTCTGAAACTGAAAACTATTGATTTTAAATTATGCTGCATCCAAGCCGCTAGGTGTCAGTGTAAGTCCAAGATGACACAAAGACAAAAGTTACTAAGTGCAACTTTAAAGAGATCACATTCGTGATTGTTCTTTTCCTACCCCTCTAATGACACAATGAGACATGTATTC
This sequence comes from Myxocyprinus asiaticus, assembly GCF_019703515.2. Lineage (NCBI taxonomy): Eukaryota > Metazoa > Chordata > Actinopteri > Cypriniformes > Catostomidae > Myxocyprinus > Myxocyprinus asiaticus. The sequence goes on from NC_059377.1 coordinate 2,173,782, forward strand.
TCATTTATGATGTCTTCATTGTTCTCAAAAGGGTTGTCTTTTACACCCAGTTAAAACTAATGCAGTGATGAATTTGAGTTTCATCAGGGAGTTTTGAAAGACTGAGGCACAAGACAGGCACTAAACAGGGCTCCTAACCCATCTCACATCTGGACAAAACTGTATTGACTTCTTGAAGTCGAGTTATGCTGAATGTACAAGACAGAAAAACTTCTCAGATTCATCCCACGTGACAATGGGCATATTCTGGTGACAAATTCAGTTTACAGTGTGATATTTGTGATTATTGAATTACTGAAAATGAACAGTTGAACATAATCACAAATGAATGCACAGTTTATAAAATGAAGGAAAGGGTGTGGAAACCAAAGATGTTGCTTTATCAAAACAATACAAGTCTATGATATATCCTAAGGTGAATAATAAAAAGTAAGCAAGTGTATGTGTGTGTGTGGTTTTAACACTCACACTCTTTGGACATTCCCACAGCGAAGCACTTCTGTAGTCGGCAGTATTGACAGCGGTTCCGCGTCACCTTGTTGATAATGCAGTTCTTCTCTCTGTGGCATGTGTACACCATGTTCTTCTGGATACTTCTGCGGAAAAAACCCTAAAAAGACAGAGAGAGAGAGAGAATAAACCAGTGAATAAGACCAGAGCTGGAGTTTTGATCTTGTGGTCTTGGTCTGGAGACCTTTCAAGACCAAATAAACATGGCCTTGGGCTGGGTCTCAAAAACATAAAGTCTGGATCTGGATATCGGCCTATGGTCTCAGACAAGACTGCAGTCTATTTCCAATATACCAAAGGTGACAATTACATCAACCAGAGGTTAGTATCTTCACAGTTCAAAAGAATTTGTGAGAATGAAGAACTCCCTCAGCAACAATGCTGGGTGTAATCTGATTACAAATTAATTAGTTACTGCAACTGAATTACTTTTAGTCAAAAAACAGTGTTTTTAAATTATTGTAATCCGATTACTTACTTTCAATTAAAGTATTTTAAGTACACTGATGAGCCAAAACATTTTGACCACCTGCCTAATATGCTGTTGGTCCTCCGCGTGCTGCCAAAGCAGTGCCAACCCGCCGAGGCATGGGTTCTACAAGACCCCTGAAGGTGTCCTGTGGTATCTGGCACCAAGACATTAGCAGCAGATCCTTCAAGTTCTGTAAATTGTGAGGTGGAGTAGCAGTGGATTGGACTTGTTGGTCCAGCACATCCCACAGATGCACAATCGAATTGAGAGCTGGGAAATTTGGAGGCCAGGGAAACACTGTGAACTCATCATGTTCCTCAAACCATTCCCGAACAATATGTGCAGTGTGGCAGGGTGCATTATCCTGCTAAAAGAGACCACTGCCATCAGGGAATACCATTGCCATGAAGGGGTGTACCTGGTCTCCAACGATGTTTAGGTAGATGGCATGTGTCAAAATGACGTCCACATGAATGGCCGGACCTTATGAGGGTTTCCCAGCAGAACATTGCCCAGAGCATCACACTCCCTCCACCGGCTTGTCATCTTCCCACAGTGCATCCTGGTGCCATCACTTCCCCAGGTAAACGGTGCACACATACATGCCCGTCCATGTGATGTAAAAGAAAATGGTACTCATCGGACTAAGGCGACCTTCTTCCACTGATCCAGGGTCCAGTTCCGATGCTCGCTGTTCACTTACCATCTAATCTACCCAGACCTTGACATGTGGCCTTGTTAGGAGATGATCAATGTATTCGCTTCACCTGTGAGAGGTCTAACATTTTGGCTTATTAATGTACATTCCCTGGCTTACACATATTTCTACATTTATATAATTGATGTATTATCGGGGTTGGGATGGTTACTTTTAAAATGTATTCCACTACAGATTACAGAATACATGCTGAAAAATGTCATTTGTAGCATATTCCGTTAGATTACTCATCGTCAGTAACTTCAGCACTGGCAGATTGTTTCACGTTTTTGACTGTAAACAAGTGAAAAACATGAAAAAAATCTGCCAGTACAGTAAAACAAAATACACTTATATAAAAAATACATGCTCTGAAAAATTCTAAATATCTTAAGCAGTGTAGCTTCTCAAGTAAATTTATTTTACTTGAATTTACTAATTTTTTTTTTACTGGAAAAAAATATTTTGCAGTACATCTTTGCACTACTATTAAAGGTCTTACTAGAGGGGAAAAAATATCTAATGTGGATTTTCTTTATATAATTCATTATAAAAAAATAATTGCAACTGGTAACAGGTGCATCTAATGGCTAGAAATACCATTTTACCTTGACATAATGCTAAATGTTCAGATGGCAATTTACACAAGGAACTATTTCTGATGCTCCAAACTTTCTTCCAAACTTTTCTCTTCCCCCCCATAAGGCATTAGGGACCCCCCATAAGAAGTCAAAAATAGACTTTGGGGGGTCTTCCAATATTTGTATTTTATTAAAGATAATAATGACAAATACTATTTAATTCACACAGTTAGGATACTGTAAATTTTGTGAATTATTTACAATAATCAGGGCTCTACAGTGCCAGCATTTTACTCGCATTAGGGAGTGAATATTACTGCTTGCGAATGCAGAAAACTATTCGGTTACAGCTGATCTAACGCCCAAAATTATGAACTTATTATTGCAGCCTACCATCAGAATTAAAACCCCCTAATGTATATTCCCTCAAATACAAAATACTTTTAAAAGAGGCAAGTTAGTTATTTTTGCATTAAAAGCTCCTTTTTTCACTCTCACATGGTTGAGAGAGCTGTCCTCTCCCTTTCTTTCTTTCACGCGCACACAGAGGCCGAGGAAGAGATATACCACATGAAGATGGTTTAAGCAGAGTTTCTTGCTTGTTTCTTTTATGTGTTAAAAATTAAAAAACTGCCATAATAATATTATATATTAATATTATTTTCCATTACAATGAGTTAATTTTTTTTAACCAACATCAGTCCTGATCATAACTACCGAATATTTATTCATTTTCAGGATTTTAACCCTTTAAATGCCAGTTTGTTTATATAATGCCACTGTTGTTTTTTTTTTTTTTATGAAAACAGAAAAAAATAATTATTTTCCATATACTAAACGCTAAGGCATTATTAATTTTTTTTGTTTGTTTTTTGTTTTTTGCAGTGTCAGATTAAAAACAACCACACACACACTCAGTACCATAGAGGACAAAAATGTCCACGTCAAAAAACTGCCATAAAAATATAATATATTAATATTATTTTCCACTATCACTGACTTTTTAACCAACATCAGTCATGATCATAACTACCAAATATTCATTCATTTTCAGGATTTTAACCCTTTAAATGCCAGTATGTTTACATAATGCCACTGTTGCTTTTTACACACACACACACATTTCTCAATACACACATACAAAACACACTCTGACATCCATACCAACACACCCACACAATTTTAGCTGCATCATTTATTCAATTGGCCTGCAGTGGTCTATAATACAGCAAACAGAAAATAGGAAAAAAGCATGTATTTGCTCCACAGGCTAAACATGAGAAAAACGGCACCATCTGGTGGAAAATATTAACAATTAAAATTTTTAAGCCAGGGCTCTGGAATGAAAGCATAATATAATAGAATTCATGATTTTATAATTTAATGGCACTGGGATCAAATATTGAAGTTTTAATGGGTTTCAATGGGGACATATAAAAAATCTCCTGAAGGTCCTGTGTGTAACTATTTTGTGTATATAGTATTATAGATATAGGAACTGAGGTTGAAATATCAAAATTCCCCCAAAAATACACACCTTTGGCAAAATTTATGCCGTTGAAATTAACACAGCCAAAATGATTGAAAAAACTAGGTCGCACAAGGGTTAAATAATGATGGATTAATCTTGCGCTCACACACAAGATTCTGAGAAAAATTAAAATTAATAAAATAAAATAAAATGAGTCAAATTAAAATGTGCGAATCCATAATATGCGCGATAACAGTAAACAGCATGTCAGCGTCCTCGTCTAACTCAACGTGATAAGCAAAATCTCAAACACTTGTCACGTGGACAAGTGCTTGTGGGTTTTTATTTTATTTTTCTTGGGACTTCAATTGTCATGAAAATTCTATAACATCATAACCATGCACTGCAACACTGTAAAAACCTCTTAAAAGGGCATACCTTGTTGGTGCTTTATAACGAGACCATCAAGCAGCTGCATGGCTCTGTGTCAATGTGTAATAGACCAGTAGAAATGTCAACTGCTAGAAAAGTATCAAGTATCACGTCTATCGCGGTTATGCAAAATCCGTGGCAAAGCACGTTCCCAAAAATCATTGTATTATAATCATAATTTTGCATTTCTCACGGCCATCGATGATAGTGCTCTCTCGCACGCGCACACGAGCAAACCAATATAGCGCGAGGAGAGAGAGCGCGCATCCATGGCGTGAGAAATGCAAAATTATGATTATAATACAATTATTTTTGGGAACGTGCACTACATAACCTTTGCATATGCTGTATGTGTAGACATTATATACATTACATTAATGTAGTTATGAATGTTCTGAAAGTTTGATTTGAAAGATTTAAATGTTGATGAACTAGCTACTAATATGTTAAGAATTAGGCCTACCTAGTATATGTTTGTTAATGGCAAATGGAAGTATAAAGTGTCAACAATATATTATTAGTTTATTAATGGCTTAAGGAGATCTGTCAGGACTGATGTAGTTTGGTGCTGCTTGTCAGGTTCATTTAAGAAATACTGTGCCCCTAAATACTGCTAAGTGCAACACCCCCCAATCAAAGCCCCCCATCCCAAATCAAAACCTCAAGGGGTGGGGACCCCCCATAAGACTGGAATCAATTCGGGCACTGATGTGCAACAACGAACAAACAGGAAATATAGACAGTAGCTTAATTTGTTGAGCAAAAAACAAATAACGTTTCTGTGAAAACTTTTAAGTAATTAGTAATGTGAATAATTTTTGATGAGGTAATCAGTAAAGTAATCTGAATTTAGATAAGTGAATAGTAATTTGTAGAGGATTACTTTTGTAAGTAACTTACCTAACACTGCTTAGCAAACAAAATGAATACTGCATAAATCCATCATTTCCTCAATGTCATTTTATTACATTGCATGGTTATACAGTACTTTCAAGAGTACAATACATTATAATACTTGTTATAACACATGAAATTGGCTGTTGTTTTTAATGCATCCCCTTTGCAGGTATAACGTCATGGTTACTGGTGTAACCTCCGTTCCCTGATGGAGGGAACGAGACGTTGGTGTCGATGTAGTGACACTAGGGGTCACTCTTGGGAGCCCGAGACACCTCTGGTCTTTGATAAAAGGCCAATGAAAATTGGCGAGTGGTATTTGCATGCCACTCCCCCGAACATACGGGTATAAAAGGAGCTGGTATGCAACCACTCATTCAGGTTTTACGCTGAGGAGCCGATATAAGGTCCGGCCATTTCAGCGGGAAGTTCAGCGTTGTGGCAGGAGGGACCAACGTCTCGTTCCCTCCATCAGGGAACGGAGGTTACACCAGTAACCATGACGTTCCCTATCTGTCACTCACTCGACGTTGGTGTCGATGTAGTGACACTAGGGGTCCCTATACAAAACGCCACAAGGCTGAACTGTGTTACGTGAACTGGTGGTGTGTGGTGGGCAGACTTGCTGTGTGCCTCATAGCCAGCGCACCAGGTCGACACGTAACCTCCCCCAACACAGTTATGAGTGTCGAACGGCCCTTTTTGGGGACAAGTTGACTACCCAGAGATAGAGACAGGCTTAACCCAGCCGTGGCCTCTTTCCCCTTCTCTTTTTCCACTCCCTAAAAGAGAAGGGGGATTATCCGACTGGGCCGCCAGGTCTAGTCGGGGGGTGTCCCTCCCAAGGGGAGGACACCGCGGAGACCACACCTCGCCCCAAAAGAGGGGGGGGGATATTTAAGTGGAAGAATACATCACATGGTCTTTCCAACCATGTGGAGAGCCTTCAAGGTAGATCCTGCCCAATGGGGGAGGAGTTACTGCAACATGGAGACTGGGGCAGAGGGGCTCTGCCCAAGGAAGACACAGTTTGCCAGCAGGGAAATGAATTTGCGGAAGATATAGATCGCATGGGGTTAGCCTTACAGGTAACCGCCACATGCGGAGCACCTACCCCAGAACCGGGCTCTTAGTTAGCGCGTGTACTGGGCCGGCAGCGAGTCTCTCCGAAAACTCGACTGCCACAGGGCTCGGAGGAAGTCAACCAGGGAACAACTTTTGTGAGCACTACTGGGAATTAACAGCGCACGTCTTCAGCTCAAAAGGAGGTGGAAGGCGCTATGTGCAAGCGATACACCCGGCCAGCTATCCCGGGCTTATCCGCTTGTGTTGCGTGCCACTACCTGGGACGAAACCGGTTCCACCAGGAGGTTGTAGAACCTTGCAAAGGTGTTGGGTGTTGCCCAGCCCGCTGCTCTGCAAATGTCTGTTAGAGAGGCACCTCTGGCCAGGGCCCAAGAAGCCGCTACACCATGGGTAGAATGGGCTCGTAGCCCTACCGGGGGCGGCATGTTTTGGGCGAGATATGCCATAGTTATGGCGTCAATGAGCCAGTGGGCGATCCTCTGCTTGGAGACAGCGCTTCCTTTCCGCTGTGCACCAAAGCAGACAAAGAGCTGCTCAGAGACTCTAAAGTTCTGCGTGCGATCCAAATAGATGCGTAAAGCGCGCACCGGACACAGCAACGACAGGGCCAGGTCTGCCTCCTCCTGGGGAAGCGCTTGCAGGTTCACCACCTGGTCCCTAAAAGGAGTGGTGGGAACCTTGGGCACAAAGCCCGGTCGGGGTCTCAGGATCACGTGAGAATAGCCCGGACCGAACTCCAGGCACGTTTCGTTGACAGAGAATGCTTGCAGATCACCTACCCTCTTGATGGAAGTGAGTGCAGTCAGGAGGGCAGTCTTCAAGGAGAGTGCCTTAAGCTCGGCTGACTGCAAAGCTCAAAGGGGGCTCTCTGTAGACCCTGAAAAACTACAGAGGTCCGATGAGGGAACGAGGCGCGGCCTGGAGGGATTCAGCCTCCTGGCGCCTCTTAGGAACCTGATGATCAGATCATGCTTCCCTAAGGACTTACCATCGACTGCGTCGTGGTGTGCTGCTATGGCAGCAACGTACACCTTCAAGGTGGAAAGGGACAGTCTCCCTTCCAACCTCTCTTGCAAGAAGGAAAGCACTGATCTGACTGCGCATCTCTGGGGGTCTTCCCGACGGGAAGAACACCACTTAGCGAACAGACGCCACTTAAAGGTATACAGGCGCCTCGTAGAGGGAGCCCTAGCCTGAGTGAATGTGTCTACCATCGCAGGTGGGAGACAGCTTAGGTCTTCCACGTCCCATCCAGGGGCCAGACATGGAGATTCCAGAGGTCTGGGCGCGGGTGCCGGATGGTGCCCCTTCCCTGAGAAAGAAGGTCCTTCCTCAGGGGAATTTGCCCGGGGGGAGCTGTCACGAGGAGCGTGAGGTCCGAGCACCATGTCTGGACGGGCCAGTAGGGTGCTTACCAGGACAACCTTCTCCTCGTCCTCCCTGACCTTGCACAGGGTCTGTGCAAGCAAGCTCCCTGGGGGAAAAATGCATATTGGCGAATGCCAGGGGACCAGCTGTGTGCCAGCACGTCTATGCCGAGGAAGGCCTCGGTCAGGGCGTACCAGAGCCGGCAGTGGGGAGGATTCTTGGGAGGCGAACAGGTGCACCTGTGCCTGTCGAATCGACTCCAAATCAGCTGGACCACCTGAAGGTGGAGTCTCCACTCTCGCTTGAGGGTAACCTGTTATGACGGCGCGTCCGCCGAAGTGTTGAGGTTGCCCGGGATGTGAGTGGCTTGCAGCGACTTGAGGTGCTGCTGACTCCGTTGGAGGAGACGGCGAGTTGTGACATACAGCGGGAGCGCAGACCGCCTTGGCGGTTGACATATGCTACCGCTGCCGTGCTGTCTGTCCGAACTAGCACGTGCTTGCCCTGGATCAATGGCCGGAACCTCCGCAGGGCGAGCAGAATTGCCAGTAACTCGAGGCAGTTGATGTGCCAACGCAGCCGCGGACCCGTCTAGAGGCCGGCGGCTGCATGCCCATTGCCAACAACGCCCCAGCCCATTTTGGAGGCGTCTGTCGTGACCACGACACGCCTGGATACCAGTTGTAGGGGAACACCTGCTTGTAGAAACGAGAGGTCGGTCCAAGGGCTGAAAAGATGGTGACAGACCGACGTAATAGCCACGCGGTGTGTCCCGTGGTGCCATGCCTGTCTCGGGACTCGAGTCTGGAGCCAGTGCTGAAGCGGCCTCATATGCATCAACCCGAGCGGGGTGGCCACTGCCAAGGATGCCATATGCCCCAGGAGCCTCTGAAAAAGTTTCAGTGGAACCGCTGTTTTCTGTTTGAACGCCTTCAAACAGGCCAGCACCGACTGGGCGCGCTCGTTCGTAAGGTGCGCCGTCAAGGAGACTGAGTCCAACTCCAAACCGAGAAAAGAGATGCTCTGAACCGGGAGGAGCTTGCTCTTTTCCCAGCTGACCCGAAGCCCTAGTCGGCTGAGGTGTGAGAGCACCAGGTCCCTGTGTGTGCATAACACGTCTTGAGAGTGAGCTAAGATTAGCCAGTCGTCGAGATAGTTGAGAATGCGAATGCCCACCTCCCTTAACGGGGCAAGGGCAGCCTCTGCGATCTTCGTAAAGACGCGAGGAGACAGGGACAGGCCGAAAGGGAGGACTTGTACTGATACGCCTGACCCTCGAACGCGAACCGCAGGAAGGGTCTGTGTTGAGGAAGGATCGAGACGTGAAAGTACGCATCCTTCGGGTCTACCGCCGCGAACCAATCTTGATGCCGGACGCACACTAGAATGCGTCTTTGCGTCAGCATCTTGAACGGGAGTCTGTGTAAAGCCCGGTTCAGTACTCGCAGGTCCAAGATTGGCCGCAACCCACCGCCTTTTTTCGGTACAAAGAAGTAGGGGCTGTAAAACCCTTTCTTCATCTCGGCTGGAGGGACAGGTTCTATTGCGTCCTTCCGTATGAGGGTAGCGATCTCCGCGCAAGATAGCAGCGTTTTCGTCTTTCACCAAGGTGAAGTGGACACCGCTGAACCTGGGCGGATGCCCGGCGAATTGAATCGCGCAGCCGAGTCGGACGGTCCGGACCAGCCCTCGTGACGGGCTGGAAGGCGCAAGCCATACGTCCAAGTTCCGCGCAAGGGGGACCAAAGGGACAACGTCATCGGATGTACCGGCAGGTGGGGCCTCGCGGCGGGGAGGAGCTCGAGGTGCCACACCACGTCGTGGCCGTGCTGAGTCCGAGGACATCGAAGCACTTACCTGGCTCCTTGTGACCAACCCCGGAACAGCCTGGGACGGGGGAGGAAGAGGCCTGTCCTCGTGACCCATGGAGACTGTCACATCGGGGGCGGATTTGTGCCACAGCTGGGCGCTCAGGGCGGGAGACCGCCGCTGGAGCGCCAACCTGCCAAATGGAGTGGTGGACGGTGGTCGTGATGCCAGCCGTACACACCGGATACGTGACCCAGGGAACAAGGAAACCACTCTTGCTGAGCTCTTGAGTACTGCAGCCACTTGGGCATGCAGTGCAATTAAATGCAAAAGGTAACAAAAAGATGAAGATCTGCTTACCAGCTCCAGAGCAGCGGGTTTCGTTGTCCCTGGGTCGCCTGTTTCAAGGGCGCTTTGAAGCCTTTCACGGGTTCTGGGCAGCCACGAGACGGGTGGCGTCTGCTTCCTGCGGTGGGCTCCACGCCGGGGCCAGGCCGAAGGGGCGGGCTGCGGCGGAGCCGGTGCAGTCACCGCAGGAGGACGCCTTTGGCGATGAGTAGATGGGGTGCGGGATCTTGAGCTGCGCCGGGGCAGGATATGCCGGCTAGCATCCATCTACTGCTCTACCATCGAGAACTGCTGGGCAAAGTCCTCGACGGTGTCGCCGAATAGGCCCGCCTGGGAAATGGGGGCAGCAAGGAATCGTGTCTTGTCGGCCTCACCCATCTCGACAAGGTTGAGCCAAAGGTGGCGCTCCTGGACCACTAGTGTGGCCATCGTCTGCCCGAGAGACCGCGCCGTGACCTCCGTCGCCGAGCGCAGTTCCTGCATCAATCCCGGGGCGGAACTACCCTCGTGCAATTCCTTTAGCGCCTTGGCGGACTTGCAGGAGAGCCATGGCGTGCATGGTGGAGGCGGCTTGTCCAGCGGCACAGTAGGCCTTGGCCGTCAGAGATGACGTAAACCTACAGGCCTTGGATGGGGGCTTTGGGCACCCGCACCAGGTAGCGGTGCTCTGCGGGCATAGGTGCACCGCGAGCGCCTTTATCCACCGGGAGATTGCCGAATAGCCCTTGGCTGCCCCACCATCGAGGGTAGTGAGAGCGGGGAAGCTGAAAAGATCGGGACCGGGCAGTAAAAAGTGCCTCCCGCGACCTTGTCAGCTCTTCATGCACTTCCGGGAGGAAAGGAATGGGGCGGGGCGTGCTTTGAGCAGTGCCGCAAGCCCAGGAACCAATCACAGAGCCGTGAGGGTTCAGGGAAGAGCGGTGAAATCCACTCTAACAGACGCTCGCGGCTGCCCGGGAAAGCATGTCGTCATCTCCGCGTCAGCCTGTGACTGGGCGATCGACCCCGAAGGGAGGAGCCCAGCTGAGGCTTCCGACTGGACGAATAAGAGGTCGAACTCGCCGTGAGACGAGCCGGCGGACTCACCCGGAAGCCCGATCGGGGCAGACGACCATGCTGGGGAATGGGAGGTCCGCGGGGGGATACCCGGCGGAGGCGGTCCCATTGGGGTCCCCAAATCACCCCCAGTGTTAGCCGCGCTGGCCTCAAACCCGTGGGTAAAAGGAACGAGGCGGGAGCCTCTGGGGTGGCTCACTTTCTTACGAAGGCGAGCCGTGACCGCAACGTTGCCATGGACATATTCTAGCAATGAGAACATGACCATCCACGAACGCTGTCTCCGCGTGAGCAGTGCCCAGACACGAAAGACAGTGATCGTGACCGTTAGAAGGCGAGAGATAACGAGCACAACCAGGAATAACACACAATCGGAAAAGCATCTTTAAAAAGACGCGTCTTTAAAAAGACGTTCCGTGTGTGCACTCTTTTAGAGAAATATATACTCTTTTAGAGGGGAAAAATGCTCTTTCAGAAAATATACTCTCTAGTTTTTCTGCTGAAGCACCCAGGGGTGTTCTCTGCAGTGCACCAGTGCAGAGGAGGGAGAAACCACTGAAATGCGCCGTCAGATCCAGCAGAGGTGAATGAACAGTAGTATTCAGCTCAGTGAGCATGACCGTTCGGCTCCGAAGAGAAAATCTGAATGAGTGGTTGCATACCAGCTCCTTTTATACCCGTATGTTCGGGGGAGTGGCATGCAAATACCACTCGCCAATTTTCATTGGCCTTTTATCAAAGACCAGAGGTGTCTCGGGCTCCCAAGAGTGACCCCTAGTGTCACTACATCGACACCAACGTCGAGTGAGTGACAGATAGGGAACTATGAATAGTTAAGTATCATAAAGTAATATAATTGTGGTTAAAATTATTCACAAGAGCATACAACTGATTAAGGTGTATTACAAGGCATTATGAAAGCATTATAACGCATCAAGAATACCTTTAAAATGTGTTATGAATGAATGTTATATTTATATAGTGCTTTTCTGACACTACACTCAAAGCGCTTTACATATTGAACAGGGGACTCTCCTCACCCACACTCAGTGTGCAGCATCCACCTGGATGATGCGACGCAGCCATAGTGCACCTGTACACTCACCACACACCAGCTGTTGGTGGAGAGGAGAGAGTACAATGATGTAACCAATTTAGGGATGGGGATTATTAGGAGGCCATGATTGATAAGGGCCAATGGGGGGAATTTGGCCAGGACACCGGGGTTACACCCCTACTCATTGCGAGAAGTGCCCTGTGATTTTTAATGACCACAGAGAGTCAGGACCTCGGTTTAACGTCTCATCTGAAGGACGTAAAAGATTTACATCTATTTTTTTGTGCATACTGTAACACATCATTAAAAGCTAATTGCCAATATGAGTACCCTACATGCAAATTAGACAAAAGATTACAGATTTAAATATCACTTTCAAAAATAACTCATTTGACCTAATTAAAATGACTAATTAAAGGATGATCTGATGATTTTGGCAGTTTAATTTACAGCAGAATGTCCTGATCAGTCTTGAGCTGACACGATAAAATTATTACCTTGAGAATTACAGGCTATATATCTTTAATGTTTTTTTAGTGAATATCATTTTATTGCTGCTCGATCTGCAAATATACACACGCTCATTGTGTGTGTGGCTTTAAGCAACATAAAATTTCCATTTGACTGATGGGGCGGTGTGCGTTCATTAGGACAGAATGCATGATGTGTGATGTTTAAATTCTAGAGAGCATCCCTCACAAATCTCGCATCACTCACTTGCGCTTCAGCAGCACTATGCTCTCCTGCTTTACTTCATATGACAACACTGACATAATCTCCCATCTCCCTGCATTCTTCAGTCAGCTAATAGAAGCTGTTATTTATGGTGATGTCAGCTGCAAGACTTCTTATGCATGGATCTATATCTCAGTGATGGATGACACGATCGCTTGTTTATTACGATGTTCAGTTGGTATGTTGCTCCCAAGGCTGCTGTGACTATGCGCCTGTGCAGTCTACTGTTTGCTAAGGTCATACAGTCTCTGTGTGTGTTGAACTGTCCTTGGAACACAACAGATGTGCGTGTGTGTGTGTTTGCAGGAAAGTATGTGTTTGTGTATTTGATGTGTACATTTATGTGTGCCTGTATGTTCTGTGAATCTGTGTGTACTACTGTGATACTTTACTAAATCTGCTAAAAGCGCATGCTCAAGTTATTAAATCGTTCATTTATTCATTCATATGGATTGTTCTTGTGAGGTTGGCAAGGTTTTCTAAAAAAGTGAGTGCAACTTTGTCTGTCAATAAAATGTGGCCTATTCAACAACTCTGTTCTGTGTAAACTACATGCGCGTTGTTATCCTGCTGTTCTTTTCTGCTTGCTCTTGCCATTGATTACACTGCTTTTTAGTCAAATCATTAATTTTTATTTATGTCCCCAACTACTGCAGACAAGAGGCTGAAGGATGAATTTATAAAAAATGTAGGTGAGTTTTAAATATGAGACTGTTGCTGTGCTTTTTAACCATCTGTAGATTGATTTAGATATGTTTAACTATAATCTCTTTCCATCCTCACTCAAAAAATGTGCTTGACATATTACATACCATATATTACACCTGGCTGTGATCTCATAGGTCATATTTTATTTTAATTTTTTTATGGAAACGTGCCGATAGGGTTAAATAAATATTATGTTTCAGCGGATATCCAAAATAAAACATTTACATTATGGATACATATTCTAAATAATACCATATTCTGACTCATATCAAAATATTCCTGTTCACATAAATGTGCTCAGTCGTTTATGAATAAATTCTGTCTGTCACTGACAAAAAAAACACACACAAAAAAACAAAAAAAACCTCAAGTTAGCGCACACTGGCACACCATAGCATAAGCACAAAAAAAGTGTGTATGCATGCTTGTTAGTTGACATACACATAAGAACATTTTCCCGTCGGTTTCTGCCATTGTAAATACTGATTTGTTCCTCACATAAAATCAAATCCATGGAATTTAGGATTAAATCTGATCGTACGTAGGTTTTATAAACGAGGCCCCAGAATATCATAGACTTGCCTGTAAGGCCTATAAGCAACCAGCCAGAAAACCATAGCAACACCCTAATAACAACATAGCAATGCGCTGATGTACATGTATAATCACACAAAGTTTGAGTGGAGTCTGATTTCAGGCTGTATTAATTAAACAAGTTTAGTACTTAGGGGCAGAGGTTCAGAACAAGAATCCATTCATCCATCCATTCACATCCATCCAATCATTCATCCATCTGTCCTTCCCTCCATCCATCCACCCATCTATCCATCATCTGTCCATCCATTCATCCATCCATCGAATCATTTGTAAATCCATCCAATCCTCCATCCATCCAATCGTTTGTCCATCCATCCATCCATCCATCCAATTGTTTGTTTATCCATCCATTCATCCATCCATCTGTCCATCCATTTATCCATCCAATCGTTCGTAAATCCATCCATCATCCATCCATCCAATCCTCCATCCATCCATCCATCCATACATCCAATTGTTCGTCCATCCATCCATCTAGTCTGTCTGTCCATCCATCCATCTATCTATCCATCCAATCATTCATCCATCCAGTCATCCATCCATCCAATCGTTAGTCCATCCATCCATCCATCCATCCATCCATCCAATCATTCATCCATCCATCCCTCCATCCATCTAGTCCATCTGTCCATCCACCCATCTATCTATTCATCCAATCATCCATCCAATCGTTCGTCCATCCATCCATCCATCCAATCATTCATCTATCCAATCGTTCATCTATCATCCATTCACCTGTCCATCCATTCATTTATCCATCCAATCGTTCATAAATCCATCCATCCAATTGTTCGTCCATCCATCCATTTATTCATCCATCTAGTCTGTCCGTCCATCCATCCATCCATCCATCCATCCAATCATCCATCCATCCAATTGTTCATCCATCCATCCATCCAATCTTTTGTACATCCATTCATCCCCATCCATCCACATCCAATCGTCCATCCATCCATCCAATCATTCGTCCATCCATTCATTCATCAATCCATCCAATTGTTTGTCCATCCATCCTTCCATCTATTTATCCATATAGTAAGTCTGTCCATCCATCCATCCGTCAATCCAATCATTCGTAAATACATCCAATCATCCATCCATCCATCCATTCACATACAATAGTTTGTCCATCCATCCATTTATCCATCCATCTAGTCTCTGTCCATCCATCCATCCACCCATCCATCCATCTATCCATCCAATCATCCATCCATCCAATTGTTCGTCCATGCATCCCTCCATCCATCCATCCATCCAATCGTTCGTACATTCATCCATCCAATCGTCTGTCCATCCATCCATCCATTCACATCCAATCGTTCGTCCATCCATCCATTTATCCATCCATCTAGTCTGTCTGTCCATCCATCCACTCATCCATCCATCTATCCATCCAATCATCCATCTATCCAACTGTTCGTCCATCCATCCCTCCATCCATCCAATCGTTTGTACATCCATCCATCCCCATCCATCCATCCATCCATCCATCCAATCGTCCAACCATCCATCCATCTAATCATCCACCTCTGATGGTCTTTCTGCCTCTCTGATGGTCTTTCTGGCTCTCTGATGATCTTTCTGTCTGACCGACTGACTGTAATGTCTGGATAACCTTCAAATTCAGACAAGGTTTTGTCGAATCCCTGTCACTCTATAGTATTTTTTTATCATCTTCATTTCAACTCTTTGCACTGTCTTTGTGTTTTCTCATGTTAGTCTGACAACACAGATTTTGTTGACCTGTGTGTTGTGCTTCTTCACCTGCCGAAGGTTTCACCTGTAGCTGCTTCACTTCTCAGATGACTTACAGCAGGTGCCATGTAAACGGCACAGATTAATGGACAAGATAGTGCTGCATCTGTGTGTGTGTATGTGTGTGTGTGTGTGTTTGATGATGGTCCAGCTCTCTGTAGTGATATAGAGATCACTACAGGTTCATTTGACCTAGTTAATCCATCCTTAACAAAAGTGCCTAACAAAATACTGTAAACTATACATGAGGAACTCTCTCTTTCTGACTCTCTCTCTCAATGTAAACTGCGTCGTAACTCCAATCATTATCATCCATCTTGTTATTTTAATGGGTTATAGATTGGGTGTCTGGGCGACTCATTTACAGATTAAAAAACAAAAGTGCCGCCCATCAATTATTCACCAAACGGATCACCTTCCACTTCTAATCAAACAGACATCTTATCATGAGAAACAAAAACGGAGAGGACACAGGAGACCAGAGAGAGAGAGAGACCATGAGAGAAATACTGAAAAAAAGACAAAGAATAGAAAATTCTGCAAGAGAGACTAGGTTTTGACAATGTGTGTGTTGTATGCCCATGCAAAACTCACAGTCATGTTTCTAGGGTGTTGTGGGTGTTTGCCAGGCCATGCCAGCCTGTCTGGTTGTTAAGGTGTTTCTGAGTAGGGCTGGACGATATGGCCAAAAATATTATCAAGACATGCACTTTCATATCATTCGATATCAATATATTAATCACAATATACATTTCATACCATTAATGGGGAAGGAAATGCATTCCACATGTTTGTAAGACCTCAAAATGAATTAAACATTACTTGATTGTTTACAAGTAAACTCCACAGGGTAAGCTACCTTTTAATTTGAAGTTCAAGTATACTTGGTTTAGGATTTAATCCCAAATAAGGTGTGTGACCTCTTTTCGATGAAATTTTGTCAATTTAATCGTCTTCAACAGACGTTTGACTCCACTGAAAGACTTTCTTATGACGTTCCACACTCCAGCTCAGTAGGTGGTGGTAATGCACCATAAACTGGATTACCAACCGCCACTAAACATCACTAGAAGAAGAAATACTTTATTGCCTGTGTCAAAAAATGAGCGGATGTGAAAGCGCTATGGATCATATATTTTTTTTAACTAAATAAAAATAAACAGCAATAGTATTGATGTCGGATTTGCTGTTGTGTTCAGTCGATATCTGTATTGCATTATCGGTGCAATCTTGTTTAGTACACAACAATATCATATAAGCTGGATAGCTAGGTGCTAGCTACCGGCTTCCTAGCCTCATTACTGGTTTATATGACAGCAGGGGTATATAGCCGCTAGCCAGTTTATATTTTCTGTCCAGCTGATTTAATGAATGTGATTCACTTAGTTAGTTGTGTATATAAATTTGCCGAACTGCTTGAGTTTTAGCAACACATACCTGATCCGATTGTCAATGTAGATCATAGGCTAAATATCGAAAATTACTCAAAAGTTTATCATCGATATCGAGGAATTTCTTTTTTTATTGTGTAGCAATGTGGTTGCCAGGGCATTGCTAGGGTGTTCTGGGTGGTTGCTAACAGGCTGACGTAAAAAGAGTGCATCCACAAGTCTCTGTAGCTACATTCACACAGTCAGTAGTTGGGATTGACCTTAAAGTCTAATCACAATTGACTGATTGATTGATTGATTGATTAATACTTTATTGTCTGATTTCTCAGAAATTTGATTTGCGCCAGATGTACATGGTCCCCACCATCATATAAACACATACACACATCATAAAGGACAGTTTACCCAATATACAGACACAACATACACTATATTGGCAAAAGTATTCGCTCATCTGCCTTTAGACGCATATGAATTTAAGTGACATCCCATTCTTAATCCATAGGGTTTAATATGACATCGGCCCACCCTTTGCAGCTATAACAGCTTCAACTCTTCTGGGAAGGCTTTCCACAAGGTATAGGAGTGTGTTTATGGGAATTTTTGACCATTCTTCCAGAAGCGCATTTGTGAGGTCAAACACTGATGTTGGACGAGAAGGCCTGGCTCGCAGTCTTCGCTCTAATTCATCCCAAAGGTGCTCTGTTGGGTTGAGGTCAGGACTCTGTGCAGGCCAGTCAAGTTCTTCCACACCAAACTCGCTCATCCATGTCTTTATGGACCTTGCTTTGTGCACTGGTGCGCAGTCATGTTGGAACAGGAAGGGGCCATCCCCAAACTGTTCCCACAAAGTTGGAAGCATGGAATTGTCCAAAATCTCTTGGTATGCTGAAGCATTCAGAGTTCCTTTCACTGGAACTAAGGGGCCAAGCCCAGCTCCTGAAAAACAACCCCACACCATAATCCCCCCTCCACTAAACTTCACGGTTGGCACAATGCAGTCAGACAAGTACCGTTCTCCTGGCAACCGCCAAACCCAGACTCATCCATCAGATTGCCAGATGGAGAAGCGTGATTCGTCACTCCAGAGAACGCGTCTCCACTGCTCTAGAGTCCAGTGGCGGCGTGCTTTACACCACTGCATCTGACTCTTTGCATTGCACTTGGTGATGTATGGCTTGGATGCAGCTGCTCGGCCATGGAAACCCATTCCATGAAGCTCTCTACGCACTGTTCTTGAGCTAATCTGAAGGCCACATGAACTTTGGAGGTCTGTAGCGATTGACTCTGCAGAAAGTTGCCGACCTCTGCGCACTATGCGCCTCAGCATCCACTGACCCCGCTCTGTCATTTTACGTGGCCTACCGCTTCGTGGCTGAGTTGCTGTCATTCCCAATCACTTCCACTTTGTTATAATACCACTGACAGTTGACTGTGGAATATTTAGTAGCGAGGAAATTTCACGACTGGACTTGTTGCACAGATGGCATCCTATCACAGTACCACGCTGGAATTCACTGAGCTCCTGAGAGCGGCCCATTCTTTCACAAATGTTTGTAGAAGCAGTCTGCATGCCTAGGTGCTTCATTTTATACACCTGTGGCCATGGAAGTGATTGGAACACCTGAATTTAATTATTTGGATGGGTGAGCAAATACTTTTGGCAATATAGTGTAAGTTGCAATCACAAGTCACAAATACTTGTACCATAATAGGCAAGGCAAGTTATTTATATAGTGCATTTAATACACAATGGCAATTCAAAGTACTTTACATATACATTTTAAAGAAAATACAAGATACATAAAAAACAAAAAACAAAACAAAACAAAAAAAAAAAACAAAGAAAAAACAATTAAGAACATGAAATAAAATAAAATGTAGTACACACATTGAGAAAAAGTTATATAAAAATAAAATAAAAATAATAAAATAGCATAAAAATAGGAGAACAGGTATTACGAGCACGACTTCAGCAAATTGAAAAAATCATTATTGAATTTATTTTCCTTTAATTTTAGTCTCAAAGGCAGATCTCAGTGTACCCATGATCAACCAATGCCTACACTGTGTATATAAAACAAGAAAATGAATTCTTTAATCTGAAAAATGAATATTTAATCTGATTTAAAAGTATCTGCTCTCTGTCTTTCTCTCGGGGCGCCCCTGTTTGAGTGCAGACACCAAGAAAGATGAGGCTTTCCCACTCAAAGTCTGCACACTATTATTTGCACCATCCTTCTGCGGATGTCTCCGATGTCACAAGGGCATCCTCACATTCTAATCAAGATACCACTACATCTGGGAGTGATATCTACCCACTGCTAGATTCATAATAAAGACTAGAACATAAGCGTGGACTGTCAGAACCACTCCCGCCCACTCTCTGTACAGAGTGTGGGGTGTCTTAGGCCTCTTTTATTCGGGTACTAACAGCAGCGCCTCACTCAATCTCTCCACCAGACAGTCCCTAACAAAATAATAAAATCTACACTACACAAAAGTTTACACTGATAAAATTGCCCACATTCTTCCACCATAAGCTGTAGGGGGTGACAGCTGGGTCCTCAATATGCATATTGAAGAATAAAAACTCAGAGTCAGGTTTTGCAATAATCAAATGAGAGAGAGTTTACTGATTGTTCTCTGTAGTTTCAATAGGCATCACAAGTCGATGAGTTACAAAATAATTATAATGAAAGAAAGTCAAAATCAAAATGATCCAGTGAAATCAATAAGTCCAGCACAATGCTCAGTCAGAAAATGCACATCTAAACAGAAGTGTTTTCAGTCTGGATTTAAATGTGGCTAATGTTGGGGCACATCTAACCTCTTCTGGAAGCTGGTTCCAGCTGCGGGTGGCATAATAGCTAAATGCTGTCTCACCTTGTTTTGAGTGAACCCTCTGTATGTCTAACTGACTTAATCCTAATGATCTGAGAGGTCTGTTAGGTTTATTTTCAACAAGCATATCTGAAATGTATTTAGGTCCTAGGCTATTGAGCGATTTATAAATGAGTAATAGTACTTTAAAATCAATTCTAAATGTGACTGGAAGCCAGTGTAAAGACCTGAGGACTGGAGTAATATGCTCAGATTTTTTGGTTCGGGTGAGAATCCTGGCAGTGGCATTCTGAATGAGCTGCAGGTGTCTAATGGTCTTTTTTAGGAAGGCAGGTTAGGAGTCCATTGCAGTAGTCCACCCTACTGGTGATGAATGCATGAACAATTTTCTCTAAGTCTTGACTGGATACAATACATCTAATTCTGGCTATTTCTTTTAGATGATAGTAGGCTGATTTAGTTATTGCTTTGATGTGACTAATGAAACTACGGTCTGACTTCAAAATGACACCAATATTTCTTGCTTGATTTTTTGTCTTTAGGCCCTTGGAGTCAAGGTATGTATTCACCTTTGGAATTTCGCCTTTTTTGCCAAATACAACAGTTTTGGCACATCCAAATGTTAATTTCATCAATGCACTGGCACAGAGAGTCTATGGGCTGTAGTAATTTGGCGATAGGGCTAGATAGATCTGGGTATCATCTGCATAGCTATGGTATGCAATTTGTATCTTTTTCATAATTTGGCCTAGTGGGAGCATATACAGCTTGAACAGGAGTGGTGCAAGAATTGAGCCTTGTGGGACTCCACATGTCATGGATGTCCACTCAGATTCAAGGTTGCCTATGTTCACATAGTAACCCCTACCTTCTAGATATGACCTGAACCAGCTGAGGACTGTCCCAGAGAGCCCTACCCAGTTTTCCAATCTGTCTAGGAGAATGTTGTGGTCAACAGTGTCAAAAGCAGCACTGAGATCTAATAATACCAGCACTGATATTGATACACTGATAATACTGATTGCCTGAATCAGTATTTAGCTGAATATCATTTAGGATCTTTATGAGTGCTGTTTCTGTGCTATGATGTGGTCGGAAACCAGACTGGAAAGTAGCCATTCGAGATTAAGAATTTTTTCAGCTGACTGAAAACAACCTTTTCAATGATTTTGCCTATGAAAGGAAGATTTGAGATTGGTCTGTATTTGTTCAATATTGAGTTATCTAATAATAATAATAATTCAGGGGAAGACAATATTTGTTACATTATACAGGCAAACCTTTCTCACTGAGAAGTCTAATGGATTCTGGAATAATGGAGCATTTGAATTGTTTGATGCTGCGTTATTAAATAAGTCCAATAAAGTGTAAGTTCAGCAGCTAAGACAACTGGATCTTCAGATGATACAAAACATAAGTCTCCGTTTCAGAGAGTTTACAAAATCAAATGTATCCAGTCAGAGTCGCTATTATACTGTATGACATGACAGACAACAAAATGTTTCCAGCGCAGTTCCGTTCACAGAGCACAGGTCCTGTGAATCCAGGATCCTAAAAATCCTAAAGAAGTTTGGTTATAGAATGCAGTTGTCACTCTCATAAATAACCAAACTGTGTGTGAATGTAAATTTATTTAGCACTCAAAGGCCACGTCTACACTAATGACTTTAAGTTCAGTCATTAAAACTCAACATGGCACAAGATAGGTCCTTGAACATTTGATTTGTTAAGCCAATTGACTTGCACAGTGCAAGTAATCTGTTAGTCACTCAACCAGTGTACTCACTATCTGTCTAGAATTTAAACTGACTCGGTTGTTTGTAGGTAGCCAGGTCAATTATGTCTAATTCCACAGCAGCAGCAGTATAAAAAGATATATTCCGCCAAGACTAAACCTACTAACTTGTCATATACATAACTTAATCTAAGTTGACTGAAATAAATTTTTATTTGAAAACACATTCATTTAGCTAAGTTTACACATCTCATCCACATTAGCACTGTGTTTTCTTCCACCGAAAACAGAGCATTTCGAAAACACTCTCTATAACCACAAACTTTGGAAAACGAGTTTCAAAAGAAAACCAATATGTGTGGAAATTCCCTAAAACAGAACTGCTGGTGTTCTGTGTGGTTGCTTACTGGGCCAAGTCATAGCTCTGATCCCTTCTTTAATGTAAGTCTACAGGATTTTTCACACGTTTCATCTGCCAGATTGCTTAGAAAAGTAATATCACACCTTTTCTAAACAATTTTTATGATTTAAAGTATCATTCATGCCCTTAACACAAATGGTGAGGGACAAGTTAAACACTGGTTTTGGGTTTGTTCAAATTATTTACCCAATTTATTAGGGTTGGGAACAATGAACTGGTTTTATTAAAATACAGCAACTGAATAATTTTCATGATTCGGTTCCATTTACAGTTCTCAAACATGCATTCTTCCGCCGATGTGGACAAAACACCATGCTAAAATATTCTGAACAAATTAATCTTATGAGCCAGTTCTTTTGAATCTACAGCATAAAACATACAACGTGAATAGTGTAGTCACATTTCTGAGCAATTGACTCTTATGAGCCGGTTCTTCTGAATCTACAGCATGAAAAATACAGCGTGACTAGTGTAGTCCGATTTCTGAGCAAATGACTGTTATGTGCCGTTTTTTGAATATACAGCGTAAAACACAGTGTGACCAATTAGGTCCGATTTCTGAACAAATGACTGTTATGAGGCGGTTCTTTTGAATCTACAACGTAAAACATACAGCGTGACCAGTGTAGTCCGATTTCTGAACAAATGACTGTTATGAGCTGGTTCTTTTGAATATACAACATAAACCATACAGCGTGACCAGTGTAGTCCGATTTCTGAACAAATTAATGTTGTGAGAAGGTACTTTTGAATCTACAGCATAAAACATACAGCGTGACCAGTGTAGTCCAAATTTCAGAACAAATGACTGTTATGAGCTGGTTCTACAGCATAAAACATACAGCATGACCAGTGAAGTCTGATTTCTAAACAAATGACTGTTATGAGCTGGTTCTTTTGAATCTTCGGCGTAAAACTTACAGCACGACCAGTGAAGACCGATTGCTTAACAAATGACTATTATGAGCTGGTTCTTTTGAATCTACAGAGTGAAATATTCAGCACAGTCAGTGTACCCTGATTCCAGATCAAATGACTCCTATGAGTTGGTTCGTCCTCATTTAATCATGTCTGATTTAAAATAAATCAAGAACTGCTACTGTCTTATCCGTACTTAAGGCTTGTCTTATTTACTGGATGATTGTTGATATGACAGTCTATATATAAAGTGTTATGTTGTAATTGAATTTTTCCAAAAATGAATAAAATTACATAATTATAAAGTCTGTGTAAACACACCTTTTGCATGAATCTGGGGCATTTGGGCTTTTGGGACTTTGTTGACCATCTCTTCGAGTGCAGGGAGTCTGCAGTCCCATCCCAAGAGGGGTTTCCCCAGTCCTCCTATGAGCTGTAAACGGAGGAACAGGCCAGCAGTGCTGGCCAGAGGGCAACAGTTCGAAAAGGAAGTGTGCTGGGTGAATGGGGTCAAGAGTGATTTTACCAGCCCTTTTTGTTACTCTGGATGTGTACAGTTCTAGCAGGGTGGGTAAGGGAGCACCGATAATCCTCTCAGCAGTCTGAACTATCCTTTGAAGTCTTCAGATGTCTGACTTGGTAGCTGAACCAAACCAGACAGTTATAGAAGTGCAGAGTAGAACTGCATCAGCAGCGCCTGTGGCAGGTTGAACTTCCTCAACTGTTGAAGGAAGTACAACCTCTGCTGGGCCTTTTTCAATGAGTCAATGTGGGTCTCCCACTTCAGGTCCTGTGAGATGGTAGTGCCCAGGAACCTGAACAACTCCACTGCTGCCACAGTGCTGTTCAGAATGGTGAGGTGTTCCTCCAAAAGTCCATTATCATCTCCACTGTTTTAAGTGTGTTCAGCTCCAGGTTGTTTTGACTGCACCAGACAGCCAGCTGTTTAACCTCCCTTCTGTATGCAGACCCATCGTCATCTTGGATGAGGCCAATGACTGCAGTGTCATCTGTGAACTTCAGGAGCTTGACAGAGGGGTCCTTGGCAGTGCAGTCATTTGTGTACATGGAGAAGAGTAGTGGGGAGAGCACACATCCCTGGGGGAACCAGTGCTGATTGTACATGTGCTGGAGGTGAATTTCCCCATTCTCACTAACTGCTGCCTGTCCATCAGAAAGCCTATGATCCACTGACAGATAAAGTGGGGAACAGAGAGCTGGGTTGATTTAGTCCATAGGAGAGCAGGGTTGATGGTGTTAAAAGTCAAACTGAAGTCAACAAATAGTATCCTTGCATAAGTCCCTGGTCTGTCTAAATGTTGAAGTATGTAATGCAGTCCCATATTGACTGCATCATCCACAGACCTGTTTGCTCTATAAGCAAATTGAAGGGGATGCAGAAAGGGTCCAGTGATGTCTTTCAAGTGGGCCAACACCAGTCTCTCAAATGACTTCATGACCACAGACATCAGAGAGATGGGTCTGTAGTCATTAAGTCCTTTGATCTTGTTTCTTTGGGACAGGGATGATTGTGGAGCATTTGAAGCAACAGGGAACTTGCTACACTGCTCCAGTGATCTGTTGAAGATCTGTGTGAAGATGGGGGCCAGCTGGTCAGCACAGGATTTTAGACAAGTGGGTGAAACACCATCTGGGCCCTGTGCTTTTCTTGTCTTCTGTTTCCAGAAGACCCGGCACACATCATCTTCACAGATCTTAAGTGCATGTTTAGTAGCAGGAGAGGGGAGGAGGGTGGTGCCAGGAGGTGTAAATGTTTGTGTACTGCGGGTGAGGGGTGTGAGACTGGGCTGTTAAAAACTACAGTAAAACACATTCAGGTCATTAGCCAGTTGTTGATTCCCTACAGTGTTGTGGGATGGTGTCTTGTAGTTGGTAAAGTCTTTCAGGCCTCTCCACACTGATGAAAACTGGTTTTTCAGCTTTTCAGAATAGCTTTTAGCCACTCTAATCTCCTTAGTCAGTGTGTGTTTGGCCTGATTATAAAAGATGTTATCCTTGCTCCTGTAAGCATCCTCTTTGGCCTGACAAAGCTGCCTGAGTTTTGCTGTAAACCATGGTTTGTCAATGTTGTATGTTAAATAAGTCCTAGTAGGAATGCACATGTCCTCACAGAAACTGATATATGATGTCACAGTATCTGTGAACTCATCCAGGTCTGTGGCTGCAGCTTCAAAAACACTCCAATCAGTGCAGTCAAAGCATTGGTCCATCTTTTTACAGTCTTTACTACAGGTTTAGCAGATTTTAGTTACTGCCTGTAGGTTGGAAGAAGATGAACCAGACAGTGATCAGAGAGTCCTAAAGCTACATGTAGGACAGAGCGATATAAATCCTTTATTGTTGTGTAGCAATGATCCAGTGTATTTCTGTCTCTGGTGGGGCATGTAATGGCTGTCTGTATTTGGGCAGTTCATGTGTGAGATTTGCCTTGTTAAAATCTCCAAGAATAATAATAAGTGAGTCCAGGTGTTGTTGCTCCGTGTCTGTGATCTGATCAGCCAGCTGTTGCAGCGCTGCATTAACACGTGTGTGCAGGAATATAAACACACAAAAATACACAAGGAAAACTCCCGCGGCAAGTAGAAAGGCTTACGGTTTATGAAGAGTGCCTCTAAATTAGGACAGCATATCTTCTTCAGCGCTGTTACATCTGACGCCAACATTCATTGATTTAAAAACACGTTCCACCGCCTCTCCTTTCCCGTTAACGCCGCATTGTGATCCTCTCTGAACAGCTGGAAGCCCGGCAGATGTAAAGCGCTGTCCGAAGTAATTCGTCCGTTTTGTTAGGAAGAGAGTGGAGATTTACGCTTGGCAACGCGGTTCGAAAGCCGCGCTGTCAGAGCTTGACCAGCGCACCATCTCGCTTCCCATGTTTGCATCTTTTAGCGTGCTTGTACAGCACTGCAGCTCCTCCGACTAAAATGTCCAACAGAACGTGCAAATAATCAAAAACCAGTAAAAGATTGTCTGGCGTGTGCTGCCGAATATTAAGCAGCTCGTCTCTGGTAATCTGAATGGAAATAAATAACTAAACACAGAACAAACAAAAAAAAAGTGCAAAAGAACTGGAGAACTCCACACCGAGGTGGCCATTCGTGGCGGCATCTTAGATGTATCTATATATATATATATATATATATACATATATATTTATAAATTATAATGTTATACAAGTATAACAAATTTAAAATTACTGTGATAGGGCTGAAATAATGTAGTGCATTAGGTTTAGGCTTAGGGTTAGTAATGATAAATAATTATTGGTACTTTTCTAGGCTGTAACAACATATTTAGAATTGTAGGTCATAGTTTAAGAATTAGCCATTAAAAAACTCATACTTGTTGATCACTAATCTGAGTATTCATTGTGATCAAATGGCGGGTCTCCAGGGGTCTAACCCTCACAGACTGGACTAGAGATATCAGTGACAGACCCCAAAGACCCCTAGTGTCCCTCACTGTAAGAAAGGCTCAACAGGAACAGCCCCATCAGACTCAATTACAAAGCACACAGACCAAAATCTTCTGATGCTTAAAGAAACCGTGTACTGTTGGAGTTTAGGGAACAATTGCGAAACATGAAACCATTTTCTACTGTGTCTGCACAGCTGCATGACAGGACATTAAAATTTGATTACACTGAAACGGATCGGTGGGAAAACCTTGGTTGTATGTGTGTGGCAGTTTGGCACTTACAAAAGAAAGATATGGATCTCACACAGTGCCAAACTGTGTGATCACAACAATCGAGTATGAAGCTAATCATGTGGTACAGTGCTCAGTGTACTGCATCATTATAATTATCATTACCATCATCATCATCATCATCATAATTCTACTGTTAATAACCGTTCACCAGTTTTGGGTGTAATCTGATAACAAAGTAATTAGTTATTGTAATCTAATTTTTTTTTAAGTAGTGTAAAACATTACATTTAAATTCTTCTAATTAGATTACAGTAACTGACTTTCAGTTAAGTTGATTACTTTTAAGTACATGGGTTACACATATTTGTAAAATAATATTATTTATGTAGAATACTTTAAAAACATGAATTATGTTGATGTGCACATGTGTGGCCTCTAACAGGAGAAACATAAGGTGCTGACAAGTGTATGCCTTGCATGCGACAATTAACAAGGAGGAAATATAGACATTATTTTGAATTTATTGAGCGGAAAAACAAATACATTTCAGCAAAAAGTGTTAGAAAGTAACTTAAGTAATTAGTAATGTGATTACTTTTTGGATTAAGTAATCAGTATAGTAATGTGATTACTGATTACTTCATCCACAAAAGTAATCACATTACTATACTGATTACTTCATCCAAAAAAGTAAAGTCAGTAGCAATTTGTAGTGGATTACCTTTTTGAGTAACTTATCCCAACACAGGATGTAACACATTACAAGCAATGCATGTTGTGTTATCAGATTACTTTTTGGAAATAACCATTTTGAATTTACACCATAATATCTTACTAACACTTATTCAAAAGTTACTTTTATATTTAATTAATTAATTTCCTGACAAAAAATGGATTGAACTATTTTTATCAATAGTTTTCTGTCTTGAATAAATTACAGGTATATTTATAATCAGACTTTCTCTCTCTTTGTCCAATGTCTTGCATTTACTCTTGTATGCATTTACACAGTGAAGTGACTAACATGTTACTTTACATAAAAAAGTAGCATTGTAAAACATTATTTAAAAAAAACAATATTTTAGTGTGCACACTAAAAACAGGATTCATCCTTTTTTCTTCAAGTACTCCCATTACACTCAGGTAACTTGAGAAGGAACATAATGTTCTCCAAAACAACTTGAGAAGGAACATAATGTTCTCCAAAACAACAACAACAAAACCAGGCAGAGGGAGCACATCAACTAAAGGGCTGCACAAGTGTTTAAAAGAAAAAAAGAGGGTGAGGGAATGTAGGAAGCAGCTACATAAATACACTCTTTTTCCCCACATGCGTTGTCTTTCTTCATGAGCTTAATAGAGAAACAATCCACTCATTTGATCATCCGACCCTTTCTTTCCAAAATCTATGGCTATTGCATCATCATTACTACTGTTTGTCATTTTTGTGACCCATCTACTGTTGTATAGATGCCAGCCAGTAGGGATGGGAATCGTTAGGAATTTAACGATTCCGGTTCCGATTCCTCTATGGTTCCAGTAATGATTCCAGTAGTTCTTTTAGTACTTTTGAAGAAGAATTATTTGAAAATGAGAAATGCAATTCTTATTGGATTTACTGTCCTCTACAGTCTGTTGCCAAATGATGAGATCCTTTAAGATTTCTAGAGAGCAGATATAACAAATCAGACATAAATTTAATACAATTGTTTTAAAAGGTGTGTTTGCTGACTTTTTAGAGACATATATCCAATCCAATAATTGATCCTAACTAGGCTATATCTGGACTGTATCTAAACAAACAAGAAATGTGATGGCATATTTCATTCATTCATTTTTTTTAAAATATAAAATTCCTGGGGAGGTCACGCGATGCCACGCGAGGAGCGTACTTGTAAACGCGAGCTCGGTGCACTTTGCTAGTTTTTAATAATTTTCATGTCATAAACCAGTGAGATTTGACACATCCTGTTACATATCTGTTCTTAGAAGTCAACATGGCAAAGAAGTCAAAATCCTCTGGCTCTGGAGATATTAAAAGACACTTACGTGCTCAAGCTGAAACCTCTGACGGGCCTGCAGACCAGGGACTCGGTTTGGAAGGTGCGGCGGGAGAAATTCAGTGCCAACTGTCCAACATGTCTGTGATGCTGACGAAAGTTGTTGTTGATTTAGAGGATCTGGCTGTAATACGTCGATCGATTACGCCGATGAAAACTAAATTGCCTGAGTTGGTTACAAGATGGTTGGATGTCGAGAGATGGATCGATTATCTGGAGTCATCGGAGAGGGAATTATCTGATAATCCGCTGGCGACCATGATAGACGTGGAAAGCGTTTGGGAAAAACTGGAAGATCTTGCCGGCAGAATAACGTCCAAATTGTTGGAATTCCTGAGCATGAGGAGGGCAGAGATATGCTGAAATTCCTAGACGAGCTCTTCCCGAGCCTGCTCGACATAACAGGCCATAAGCTGGAAATCGAGCGAGCTCACAGAGTCCTGGCTCGCAGATCCGCTGAGGGAGACGAGGAGTAAAGGAAAGCTTTCTTGGAAGAATAACAGCATTTTCTTGTTCCCAGATTTTGCGAATTCGACAAGAGAGAAACACGATCGTTTCAAGGAATGCAAGAAACTCTTACATCAACGGAAGATCGCTTTTGCACTGATGTTTCCAGCCAAACTGAGAATAGATACTAAGGATGGCCGTAAAGTATTTACATGCCCACAGCAAGCATTGTCTTTCATAAAATCATTGGAGTAAGTAAGCCATTTGGTGTTTCTCATGTGAGTTGATTGACTCACTATAATTTCTCTTGGTTGTCTGAGGAAGTTGGGCGCCATTTTTGTTTCTTTTTGTGTTGGTTCCGCCTAGCAGCTAGAGTATGTTTTGTGTAGTAACACTCCTTCAAATAACTTTTGCATTGATGGAAGATCGCTTTTACACTGAAGTTCCCGGCCAGATTGAGAATGGATACTAAGGATGGCCGCAAAATATTTACATGCCTACAATAAGCGATGTCTTTTATAAAGTTGATGGACTGAGGAAGTCATGGTGTGTTTCTTATGTGGCCTCTGAGTGAAATTGATTCACTCAATACACTCTTGTCTGTCCGAGGAACCGGGATGCCTGTTTTGTTTCTTTTTGTGTTGGTTCCGCATAGTGGCTGGAGTTTATTTTGTGCAGTAACACTCCTTCGGGACAGTTGTGGCTGAATCTCCTCGTTCTTTGTGCTTATGCCTCCTATTGGCTGGATATCGTTTTGTGGAATATTTCTGCAGGACACTGGGAAGATTAAGTCAGCTGCTGCACTTATGAAACACTGAACACTCATTTGACTTTCTGTGGAAACTGAACGGCCTTACATATATATATTATGTGCTGGTTCTGCAAGCGGCTGGAGTTTGTTTTGTGGAGGAACACACCTTTGAGACAGTTCTGTAAATGAATCTACACGTTCTTTGTGTTTATTATACCTACTGGCTGGGGTTTGTTTTACAAAGTATTTTCTGTTATGTAATTTTGCCTCACAAAATTTGTGCAGAAGCACCGGACTTGAGCAATCCAATGGCAAAGTTGTCATGGGGGCTCTCATGGGTGTACATAGACTTTTGAATTTGGAGGGATGGACGCCGGTTGGCGCTGTCATGCACGGGGTTAATGCGCACATTTTTCTTTTTTCTGTTTGTTTTGCTCTGGGGAAAGTTTGGGGTTTGATTGTTGCACTAAGGTTTATAATCTTATTTTGACACACAATTAATTTTTTTCTATTATATCAAAATGTCTAATATTAACATGAGTGGATTATCTCTCTCCACGTGGAATGTGAATGGGTTGGGGCACCCCATAAAAAGAAGGAAGGTTATTTCTTTTCTTAAATGTAAGAAATATGATATAGTTTTTCTTCAAGAAACGCATCTTTCCCCGCAGGAAGCTGAAAAATTTGGGAAGATATGGGGTGGACATGTTTTCTTTAGTGCTGGCTCAAGTAAGAGCAGGGGAGTCATTACATTGATAAGTAAACATCTACAATTCAAATATCTCAAACAGATTAAAAATAAATTAGGAAGAATCATTATTGTTTTAGCAGAAATTCAGGGGCAAAAGTTGATTTCGGCTAATATTTACGCACCTAATGTTGATGATCAGAGCTTGAAGGGATGTTGCAAACCGTTGGAACCCCTCATGATATAATATTGGGAGGAGACTTTAATCTTTTGATGGACTCAGTCCTTGATCATAGTGAAGCAAAAGTGTGCAAGCCCCCTAGAGCAACATTGACGCTTGACAGGATGTGCAAATATCTTGGTCTTACAGATATTTGTAGACTTTTGAACCCATCTGGTAGGGACTATAAATTTTTTTCATCAGTCCAATAAGATTTATTCTAGAATAGATTTTTTTAAATATATCCAAGTCCCTCATTTCATCTGTTGTGGACTGCTCAATTGGAAGCATAGTAGTCTCAGATCACACCCTAGTGAGTTTAGAGGTGTTGCCACATACAGAGAAAAAGAAATCATACAGTTGGTGCTTTAATGTATCCCTTTTGCAAAATCCTGATTTCCATAAAGGCTGAAATCAATGTTTATATGGAGACCAACTGGTCCTCAGTATCCTCTGTGGGCGTGGCTTGGGAGGCACTTAAGGCGGTTCTTAGGGGTCGGATCATACAGCATGGCTCATTCATTAAACAATCCAAAGCACAAGAACTCGTGGAATTGGAAGGGAATATTAAAAGTGCCAAGGCAGAGCTGAAGCGCCGAATGTCGTCTGATGGCCTCAGAGAATTGATCCGACTGAAATACAGATATAATACTATGTTGTCATGGAAGGTGGAATTTTTGGCTATTCAGGGCAAGACAGTCATTCTTTGAGTCGAGGGACAAAGCAGGAAAACTTTTGGCTAGATATATAAAGCAGAGAGAGTGTTTTTCTACCATTCCCTCAGTGAAATCTGCTGGTGGTGAAACATTTACCTCAGCCATTGATATTAATAATGCTTTCAAAGTGTTCTATCTTGATCTTCATAGTTCCACATCTTCGTCTACTGATGAAGATATTAGAAACTTTGTGGAACCATTAGAACTCCAGAACTATTGTCTTGATTCTGAGATAATCTTGGAGGAGCTTGGCGAGGTCTTGCCTACAGGCAAGGCTCCGGGGCCAGATGGCTTTGCCACTGAATTTTTTAGATCTTATGCTACAGAACTGGCTACACTTTTGTTAGAAGTTTATATGGAATCATTAAAGAATGGAAAGCTTCTGCCAACCATGACACAAGCCCGGATCAGTCTGATTCTTAAAAAGGACAAAGGTCCAAGTGAGTGTAAAAGTTACCATCCAATTTCCCTGATCCTGCTAGACATTAAAAAAATCGTCAAAAATTCTGGTTAACCGATTAAGTAAAGTTATGACATCTCTTATACATATAGATCAGGTGGGGTTTATTCGGGGCCATAGCTCTTCTGATAACAATAGGCGTTTCATCAATATCATGTGGTCAGTGGTGAATGATCAGACTCTGGTCGCTGCCATTTCACTTGACACCGAAAAGGCGTTTGCTATGGTAGAATGGGATTACTTTTATTGGATGGATTAAATTACTAAATAGACACCCGGTAGCAGCGGTACAAACGAATGGATTCATTTCAGATTATTTTACTCTGGATAGGGGCACCTGGCAGGGTTGCCCTCTTTCCTCATTATTGTTCTGTCTTGCCCTGGAACCATAAGCAGCTGCGATAAGAAAGGAGGATGACTTTCCCGTGGTTGTGGCAGGAGGTGTGCCGCATAAGCTTTTGCTTAACGCAGATATTTCATTATTTGTCTCCGACCCTACTAGATCTATGCCTTGCATCCACAGAATTATTAATACCTTCTCTAAATTCTCAAGATACAGAGTTAATTGATCTAAAACCGAAGCTTTGGCTCTGACAGCATACTGCCCAGTAATGGCTTTTCAGCCGGGCGCCTTTCAGTGGCCCAAACAGGGCATTAAGTATTTGGCTCCTCCCTGGCTCTTTATTGAACAGGAGGTCCTTGCCCCTATCTTACCACTGCAGAGTCTTTCTACCAAGTTGTCTGGAGAAGTAAATTCACATCCCATTATCTTTGTAGGGCTTTACTGGTTGTTTAGATCAGTGTTACTATCAGAAATAATTAATAATTATTTCTGTAGTTATTAATCAATATTTAAATTAATTAATTGGATCTAACTCATTAAAACCTCATATAGGACTCCAGTAAATGTAGTGTGCTACGTTTAGGAGCAAGTTTGGTTATTAGCAATAATTAATAATTATCAAAGATAATTATTTATTATTAAAATCAATAGAACATTGATGAGAATCAATGTTAGCTTTTTTTTTTAATCCTTTAAAATCAACACTTATCAATTGTTAACATCGAAGAAACATTAAAATTAACACTAGCTTATTGATCATTCTAATTCAATCAAAGATAATTATCAATTATCAAAAATCAATAGAATATTAATAAGGATTAACATTGACGGGGCACCACCCTGAAATCAGGGACTAATAACCGAATATTAAAACAGTCTCAATATTAGATTGTTTTCTTAGGAAAATCGACATCCGAAGAATATCGATTTTCGAATAAAAAACAATGAATGAAGGTTTGAATCCGAGCACTGACATCCCGTCAGCACGACACAGGCGTATGCAAAACAAACCAAAACACTTCTCTTTGTAATATAAACAAAGTTTATTTATGCAGTAATATCAATTAATAATTAATACAATGCAGTCAATAAACTTCCGACTTACAACTACAAACTAAACAGTGATATGATTAGATATGGAAATAAAAAATAATCCTATAACACAAGGTGTGTGTGTGACAGTGTGTGTGTGTGTGTGTGTCAGTGTGGTTAGTGAGAGAGAGAGAGAGAGATAGAGAGAGATGATTAAGTGACAGCCCGAAAGCTGATTTCGCGATAGCTGGAGATGAAGCAGCTGTGTTCATCACTCAGAGACGCGGTTTTACGAGCGGGGCTCGTAAAAGTCCCTTGTTATTTGACTCTTTAATGGATGAACTCAGTTGCTGTCTCACCCGCGATGGCGAAAATGCACAACAGTCCAATTTGGTTGGACTACAATACAGCAAAACAAATTCGTGATAATTAATACCCTGAGTATTAATAATTAGCGGACATGGCGGTCCGTAAACTGTACAAGCAAAAACCTTGAAACACAAGAATAACACGCTATAATATTCTATCTCTGCCCAGACGTAAACCTCTTACTTGAATCGCATGAGGACACAGGTAGAATGTGTTTTCCTCCGTCCTTTAACTTTGACCCGGTTTCTTGAGGCTCGTGCGATGACTAGAGCCGTTTCCTCGCGCTGTCGGCGGCCGGTACGGCTGTTGATTCTCAGAGGGCGGTACGGCTGTTGATTCTCGGCGGGCTGGCGGAGAACTCAGAAATGTCGACTTGATTGAAGATGGAAGAGAAATCTTTAATCTCTTCACTTCTGTAGGCCAACGGACGAAGATGCGAATTGCTCGGCGGTCTCCTTCGGATCCGTTAGAGTGTTTGGTTGAACACAGAGTAATCTCAACTCGTCCAGCGAGATGGAGATTGTATGGCTACAGTTTCAAGTTGGACATTACTTCCTTATGCCACGAGGTTACACCGGAGAGCAGCAAAAAGCTACGTCCGTATTCGGTGAACGAAGTAGCCGGAAGCAACTTTGGAAGCATTTCAGAATTATTTGAAGTCCTGATGATGTCATGTTTGAGGGACGTTCTGTTGTGTGCCTCATCCAATAGGAGTTGAGTGCTCGATCCTTTAGTGGGCAAGGCTTCATGGATCTGTAGTCTGTTTAGGACTCCCTTTGTTTGATTTTGGCGCGATTTTATCAGTAAGATTTATGACTTAGAAGGAGGGGGCTTGAGGAATGTTTTTTATGACTGTTAGGCCTGCCTTTGTCTTCTATCTGAATACATGAGGCCCAACATTCCCCCCTTTGTTCTGAAGAGTTGGTTGTTGTCCAGCATCTTTAGAGCAACTGAAGGGCCGAACAGTTCTTGTCGGTTCACAGTAACCTGTGGGTTACGCCATCCATGTATTCCTGATAGGAAAGAGAAATGGTTGCACAGTCCATACAGTTCATTAGAGTTCACAGAGGTTTTATCGTCTGGACAGAGATTGAGGCACATCTGGGCATAGAACTTCTAGCTAATTCTAAAACTACATTCATCACACATAAACATTTCAAGTTATTGGAAGGCACAGAATTAACCATAACACAATCCTTTGTTGTTCTTTGGTCATAACACAAAATCAAAGTAGAACCTGACATTGGTTACTAAGAACAAAATGTTAGAGGAAAGGAGGGTTAAAGGTTAAAAGGCTTATCCTTGGAAATGATGGAGTTAACCTGTGTGATGGGCTCAGACTGGTGTGTAAAACGCGGCTGTATGAGAAGTGAGTCCAGTCTGGCCTGTAGGTGTTGAATGTACCTGTACATGGCATGTGCAATAATTGCGATGATGATCCAACCACTAAGGAGGAGCCAGAGGGCAACCAAACTGATAGGGTGTTCACGGTAAGATGACGATCTGCTTATGTGACTATGAAATATAGTGGTCAAGCCAGTCGGTTTGAGACTGAACTTCACTAATTCCATCCCTTCAGCCTGAAGCTGTTGTCGAAGGGTGTCATCAACGGTGAGGCTGTGACCTCTAAATGCGTCCATGATCTCAATTTCTGCGTCATGTTTGTTGACGTTGAGATGATGGAGGACAATATCGTCAGTGTGCACGATGGCTCTTTGGGGAACCATTAAGAACACCGTTTGGTTTGGTAGCCTTAGTTTAGTGGCCTTAGCTTAGTGGCTGTATCATGGCAGTCGTATGACTTCGGTGGCTGGTGTGTTAACGAGCCAGCGACTGCCTGCTCGCTCTACCTTTGTCTCTGTTCCTTCATCTTTGATGGACATGCTATCATGACACTTGTTCATGGAATTCGGCTCTTTGGCCGCAGAGGTAGTTAGTCACCTCTCTAACAAAGGGGTTGCGTTTTGACAAACCCAATGAATGTACTTTGTCTTAGTACACATGTTTAGGTTAGAGATAAGGTAGAGCGAGGGGTCCTCATCATGGTAGGTGAGTGTTGGTGGTGTTTTGAGGTGAATGTGTGCATTACCTCTCTGAAAACCAACATTAAATACAGATTTTAGTCTATATATATTCTGCCTATGATGGTAGATTGAGGATAAATCCTATTTTGAGGTTCTGAGGATTTACATGGATTGGAATTTCAATGCCAAACTATATGCCATGTGTATCTGTGAAGTTTGCACAATGGAGATAGTTGCAGATCTAAGGATTTGTTTGACAAGGTTTAAGGAGACCAGGTAAGCTGGAATCCTTCCATCACTCAGACTGTTGACTGAGGAGCTAATTTCCCTGAGGTCCTGCATTAGATCTCTAACGATACACGCATAAGTTGTTTTCTCTGACAAAATCCCTAAAGAGTGCAAAGTGTTATTGATAAGAACGGATTGCGAATTTACAGTGACTATAGTACCCGGAAGGGTTTTACCCAGGCCCTGTAATTGTTCTTATTGGAGTCGTCGTCTCTGCTGGATTTTTGGACGATGGTGACGTGTGTATCTGAAGCTGGCAAACTGTTTTCTGGACCAAGTGGTCTCGGTATGTCAACCTGAGCCCACGTGTCCACGACGGCAGTCAGTGAGCGGAGCCAATCGGTTCACTAGGTCCTGGCCAACTAATGGTGGTTCCGTATTAATGGGACATATGTAAACAGGGTATGTTAGCATCATCCCTTGAAAGGTGTCAATCCAGGCCCGTTTTGTGATAGATGACCTATCTTGTGTGTAGCTTGTGACGCTTACGTTGCAGGTCTCTGTCTATAACGGTTTGCCAAGGGAGAGCTTTGCTCTAGCCACCTCTGCGAAGGTGTTGGAACCCATTAGACTATTTCGGAACCGGTGTTGAGTAGTGTGTGGGAGTTGAATGACCCACGTGTCAGGCGTTGCCCTTACGGTACAGATCGCCCAAGAAGGTCAGAAAAGGAGGGTGTGGCATATTAGGAGTGACTGTTTTGGGGAGCAACTGGACACTGTTCCCCTTTTCCCGACCTACAAAGTAAACTTTGGCGTTAACGGAAGGGGGTACATCGTCTAGTCATACTGATGAGGTTTCAGCGCCGTGTTCCTTTGAGGAGGTCGATGGACCTGGTGAACAACGGAGCACGTCAAGCTTAGTTACCAACTCAGTCAAGCGTCTCCTAATATCCTCCATTTCCTCTCTCAAATCTTGTTCTCTGAGGGGATTTGAAACCTTGCCTACCCACTCACCTTCTTGTTTGGGTTTTCGTTTGAAACACGCATTTCCTTTCGGCCGGCGAACGTTTTGTTGTTTAGGCCTGCCGTGACCCTGGGGGTGTGTCTGGTTACCACCCCCCTGGTTCTGTTGCTTACCCTGCTGGCGGGGTGATCGGCGCCTCTGGGGTCCGGTTCTAGCATTTACCTTAACGCGAGGCATTTCGTTGCCTTCAAGCGCTAGGTCTGCATATGAGGCTTGGATCCCCAGGGCTCTGGCGTCGCCTTCATGCCCTCGGGCAGGGCGCACGCGTGTCTCCCATGCCAGTTGCGCGTACTTTCTGATTTCCTGCATGGTGGGGTTGCCCATTCTGCAGTGCATTGTAACGTCATATCGCACGCACTCGTGGAGGTTGTGAAGGAAAAGAGACTTGAAAGCTCGTTCCTCCTCCAGACCTGGTGCGTTACTTCCTTGGAAGTACGTGGTTCTCAGGCGTCTATAATACTCACGCGGAGGCTCGTGCCTCTTCTGGGTGATGGCGAAAGCAGCTATGGTAGCGGAGGCTTCGTCGATATACAGCGAATACTCCTCGCGTAGGGCTTTACACAGAGCTGAGAAGCGGTTTCGTGTACCAGTCGGTAGCGTTTCCATGAACGCATGGACACTCCTTACCGTGGTCTTCCATATGAGCTTGAGTTTTTCGCGCGAGGAAGCGTAAGGCAAATCAATCAGGCAGTGCTCAATTTCCCTAAGATAATTGTCGATGTTTGAATCTCGATTATTTGGGTCAAAGCGTTGTATGTCCCCTGCGAGGGACTCAAGTTGTCGGATGCGCAAGCGCTGGTGTCGGTATGACCACGGGTCGTCCGAGTCATCCGAAACATCATAGTCACTCGGATCGCTATAGCGATGAGGACGACTTCCTCCCCTTCGTGGTGGGGAAGGAGTCCAGTCGACGCATGGGGGTGGACCCCGGGTTGCGTACAGCTCCCTGGCTAATGGGACCTTTGAGCCACTTACACCACTCTGGGCTTGAAAATAATTGTCCCCCCTTCGTGGTGTGGAATCAGTCGGTTTGAAACGCAAGGTGGCGTGACTGAAAACTGACTGGGGGGGGCAACTATAAGGAGGGGCACCTGCATCCAACCAGCGGGCTGCTGGAGGATTTTGAAAGGTGTCTTGGAGGACGAAGTCAGAGACTGTACCACTAGGGGCAGCTCGGCTCCTAGCGTGTGTTCCTGGGTTTCTCAGGGGCACATTTCTACGCGTAGCGCTACAAAGGGAGCCCTCTTCTATGTCAGATGTCGTGCGGTGCATTTCAGCTGCACTTACCTGATCTGACTCTACTTTTAACTGGGCAGCTTGAAGCTGCCTGCGCAGGGCTTCGTTTTCCTCCTGCATCCGGGCATTATCTTTCTGTGCCTGGACTTTCTCAGCTTGAGTGCACCTAATTTCTTGGTGCAGGCTGAGATTTTCCCTCTGCACCGCATGATAGCTGCTCTGCAGCTGTGCGAGCTGGGCCTGGTGCTCGGCGGTTTGCAGTTGGGTTTTGCGGTGATGAAGAAGGAACATTTGGCCCACTAGGTCCAGGATTGTGCGCATTGGCTTCCCGACCGGGTTGTTGACATAATCAACTAGTTCCTGCAATGCTTCATCACAACGACTAACATTGTAGCCGTTAAGGTTATTTCTCTCCTCTATGGAGAGACGGAGGACAGCAGCAACTACATCTTGCAGTGCTGGGTCGACTAACCTCTGTGGAGCTTTAGCTCCAGTCACGCAGGGCGATTGGGGACTCATTTTATTGGGGCCGTAAAAATTCTTGTGATAGTGGCTCTGACAGCTTGTTGTTTTACAGTTGATATAATGCTAACACGAAAGCACAGTTGAGAGGCTTCGACCTGTGGCTTACGGTCTACTGTCATGTAATGTGCAAATTTCACTGTGTTCTCTCTTTGGTGGATGTCAATGAAGTGACTTGGCACCTCTCTGTAACATTTAGATGAAAGCGTTAGGAGTTAAATAACAACAACAGCAGGTTTTAAGCAGACTATAGTAAATTTACCAACCCCTAATTCACTCTTAAGAGCACTTTCACACCACACTGGCTTATGTTTGGCAAGTTGTGAGAAGTAAATTGTCAAACAGAACCAAACTTTGAAGTAAGGATTTCAAGTTATTACTTTGGATTCCTATGCATACACACTGTGACAGAACTGGCACGTAGGATTCCTCACACGGGGCACCAATTATTATGTAGGGCTTTACTGGTTGTTTAGATCAGTGTTACTATCAGAAATAATTAATAATTATTTCTGTAGTTATTAATCAATATTTAAATTAATTAATTGGATCTAACTCATTAAAACCTCATATAGGACTCCAGTAAATGTAGT
The DNA here is from genome assembly GCF_019703515.2 of Myxocyprinus asiaticus. Lineage (NCBI taxonomy): Eukaryota > Metazoa > Chordata > Actinopteri > Cypriniformes > Catostomidae > Myxocyprinus > Myxocyprinus asiaticus. The sequence continues at coordinate 2,213,055 of NC_059377.1, forward strand.
GTGCTACGTTTAGGAGCAAGTTTGGTTATTAGCAATAATTAATAATTATCAAAGATAATTATTAATTATTAAAATCAATAGAACATTGATGAGAATCAATGTTAGCTTTTTTTTTTAATCCTTTAAAATCAACACTTATCAATTGTTAACATCGAAGAAACATTAAAATTAACACTAGCTTATTGATCATTCTAATTCAATCAAAGATAATTATCAATTATCAAAAATCAATAGAATATTAATAAGGATTAACATTGACGGGGCACCACCCTGAAATCAGGGACTAATAACCGAATATTAAAACAGTCTCAATATTAGATTGTTTTCTTAGGAAAATCGACATCCGAAGAATATCGATTTTCGAATAAAAAACAATGAATGAAGGTTTGAATCCGAGCACTGACATCTCGTCAGCACGACACAGGCGTATGCAAAACAAACCAAAACACTTCTCTTTGTAATATAAACAAAGTTTATTTATGCAGTAATATCAATTAATAATTAATACAATGCAGTCAATAAACTTCCGACTTACAACTACAAACTAAACAGTGATATGATTAGATATGGAAATAAAAAATAATCCTATAACACAAGGTGTGTGTGTGACAGTGTGTGTGTGTGTGTGTGTCAGTGTGGTTAGTGAGAGAGAGAGAGAGAGATAGAGAGAGATGATTAAGTGACAGCCCGAAAGCTGATTTCGCGATAGCTGGAGATGAAGCAGCCGTGTTCATCACTCAGAGACGCGGTTTTACGAGCGGGGCTCGTAAAAGTCCCTTGTTATTTGACTCTTTAATGGATGAACTCAGTTGCTGTCTCACCCGCGATGGCGAAAATGCACAACAGTCCAATTTGGTTGGACTACAATACAGCAAAACAAATTCGTGATAATTAATACCCTGAGTATTAATAATTAGCGGACATGGCGGTCCGTAAACTGTACAAGCAAAAACCTTGAAACACAAGAATAACACGCTATAATATTCTATCTCTGCCCAGACGTAAACCTCTTACTTGAATCGCATGAGGACACAGGTAGAATGTGTTTTCCTCCGTCCTTTAACTTTGACCCGGTTTCTTGAGGCTCGTGCGATGACTAGAGCCGTTTCCTCGCGCTGTCGGCGGCCGGTACGGCTGTTGATTCTCAGAGGGCGGTACGGCTGTTGATTCTCGGCGGGCTGGCGGAGAACTCAGAAATGTCGACTTGATTGAAGATGGAAGAGAAATCTTTAATCTCTTCACTTCTGTAGGCCAACGGACGAAGATGCGAATTGCTCGGCGGTCTCCTTCGGATCCGTTAGAGTGTTTGGTTGAACACAGAGTAATCTCAACTCGTCCAGCGAGATGGAGATTGTATGGCTACAGTTTCAAGTCGGACATTACTTCCTTATGCCACGAGGTTACACCGGAGAGCAGCAAAAAGCTACGTCCGTATTCGGTGAACGAAGTAGCCGGAAGCAACTTTGGAAGCATTTCAGAATTATTTGAAGTCCTGATGATGTCATGTTTGAGGGACGTTCTGTTGTGTGCCTCATCCAATAGGAGTTGAGTGCTCGATCCTTTAGTGGGCAAGGCTTCATGGATCTGTAGTCTGTTTAGGACTCCCTTTGTTTGATTTTGGCACGATTTTATCAGTAAGATTTATGACTTAGAAGGAGGGGGCTTGAGGAATGTTTTTTATGACTGTTAGGCCTGCCTTTGTCTTCTATCTGAATACATGAGGCCCAACATCTTGCACATGCATTTAGTGTGGACAAATGTTTCCCGCATGTTCAATTCGGACATTTACCTGAACGTTGCCACAAGTATTTGGTTAGACCCTAAATTGTGCATTAACAAGTCCCCTTTCTGCTGGAAAGAATGGATTGAGAAGGGTGTTACTATGCTGGGTGACCTGTATGAAAATGGAGTGTTGAGATCTTTTGAAAATATAATACAGTGGTTTGGGTTTCCCAGATCTCAATTCTTCAGATACTTACAGCTGTGCCATCTACTTTGTGCCACCTTTGGGTGCAGCGCACAGCCCCCTAAAGTGGCGGACACTCTTGAGATGGTGGTTGCTGCTTTTGGAAAGGGTCACAAGGCTTCAGTGTACTATTCCTGGCTAGTTCAGAGTCTAGGGGAGGGGTTTTAACATCTCTTAAGAAGTTATGGGAGAGAGACTTGAATTTAGTACTGGAGGATGAGGAATGGGGAAGGATTTTAAAAATGTCAAGTCTATGTCTAGGGATGCACCTGCGCCTCATTCAATATATTGATAAAGGTTTATGTGTTGATTGATGTGTTGTTTGTGTAAATGTGAGTTTGGAATCAATAAAAATTGTTAATGACAAAAAAAAAATAAAAAATAATAATAATTCATTGTATTACAAAACCTTTGTATCTTTAATTACACATTGTCATATGAACAACCAGTCAGTAACTGCACTGCTTTATTAAAGTCTCACAGGTCTAAAGTCTAATGTTGTACTTCAAGCTTGTAAGACTTCAACAGTTCTTATTTAATTTCGAGTTGGACATACATAACTTGCACATCAGTGTAAGATTAATACTATACTGGACTAGACCAGAAGCGCTGTATGTTTCACGCTTTAGATTCAAAAGAATTGGCTGATATGAGTCATCCTTTCGGGAATTGGACTGTTCCGGAAGTGCTGTATGTTTCGCACTGTAGATTCAAAAGAATCGGCTCATCTAAATCGTTCTTTCGGGAACTGGACCATACCGGAAGCGCTGTCTGTTTCGTGCTGTACATTCAACAGAGCTAGCTCATAAGAGTCATTTGTTTATGTGTTTTATGCTTTTGACCCAGTAGAGGGCAGCGCTGCTGCAGAAAAGCACTGCTGGAAACACTGACAGAGTATTTCAGTATGGTGTTCCAGCCACATCGGTGGAAAATTCACGCAGTGGAACCAATAATGGAACAGAAAGTCATGAAGGCCATCCGATTCCGGTATTTTGTAAAGAATGGAACCGGTTCTGAACAAGCACTGGTTCTCGGTTCCCAACACTACCAGCCAGGGCCAGTTCTGGTGTCAGTAGATATTCAGAGCTTAGCCTTGATCTCTGTGGTGTTGGGCCTCATGTATTCAGATAGAAGACAAAGGCAGGCCTAACAGTCATAAAAAACATTCCTCAAGCCCCCTCCTTCTAAGTCGTAAATCTTACTGATAAAATCGCGCCAAAATCAAACAAAGGGAGTCCAAAACAGACTACAGATCCATGAAGCCTTGCCCACTAAAGGATCGAGCACTCAACTCCTATTGGATGAGGCACACAACAGAACGTCCCTCGAACATGACATCATCAGGACTTCAAATAATTCTGAAATGCTTCCAAAGTTGCTTCCGGCTACTTCGTTCACCGAATACGGACGTAGCTTTTTGCTGCTCTCCGGTGTAACCTCGTGGCATAAGGAAGTAATGTCCGACTTGAAACTGTAGCCATACAATCTCCATCTCGCTGGACGAGTTGAGATTACTCTGTGTTCAACCAAACACTCTAACGGATCCGAAGGAGACCGCCGAGCAATTCGCATCTTCGTCCGTTGGCCTACAGAAGTGAAGAGATTAAAGATTTCTCTTCCATCTTCAATCAAGTCGACATTTCTGAGTTCTCCGCCAGCCCGCCGAGAATCAACAGCCGTACCGCCCTCTGAGAATCAACAGCCGTACCGGCAGCCGACAGCGCGAGGAAACGGCTCTAGTCATCACACCAGCCTCAAGAAACCGGGTCAAAGTTAAAGGACGGAGGAAAACACATTCTACCTGTGTCCTCATGCGATTCAAGTAAGAGGTTTACGTCTGGGCAGAGATAGAATATTATAGCGTGTTATTCTTGTGTTTCAAGGTTTTTGCTTGTACAGTTTACGGACCGCCATGTCCGCTAATTATTAATACTCAGGGTATTAATTATCACGAATTTGTTTTGCTGTATTGTAGTCCAACCAAATTGGACTGTTGTGCATTTTCGCCATCGCGGGTGAGACAGCAACTGAGTTCATCCATTAAAGAGTCAAATAACAAGGGACTTTTACGAGCCCCGCTCGTAAAACCGCGTCTCTGAGTGATGAACACGGCTGCTTCATCTCCAGCTATCGCGAAATCAGCTTTCGGGCTGTCACTTAATCATCTCTCTCTCTCTCTCTCTCTCACTAACCACACTGACACACACACACACACTGTCACACACACACCTTGTGTTATAGGATTATTTTTATTTCCATATCTAATCATATCACTGTTTAGTTTGTAGTTGTAAGTCGGAAGTTTATTGACTGCATTGTATTAATTATTAATTGATATTACTGCATAAATAAACTTTGTTTATATTACAAAGAGAAGTGTTTTGGTTTGTTTTGCATACGCCTGTGTCGTGCTGACGGGATGTCAGTGCTCGGATTCAAACCTTCATTCATTGTTTTTTTATTCGAAAATCGATATTCTTCGGATGTCGATTTTCCTAAGAAAACAATCTAATATTGAGACTGTTTTAATATTCGGTTATTAGTCCCTGATTTCAGGGTGGTGCCCCGTCAATGTTAATCCTTATTAATATTCTATTGATTTTTGATAATTGATAATTATCTTTGATTGAATTAGAATGATCAATAAGCTAGTGTTAATTTTAATGTTTCTTCGATGTTAACAATTGATAAGTGTTGATTTTAAAGGATTAAAAAAAAAGCTAACATTGATTCTCATCAATGTTCTATTGATTTTAATAATTAATAATTATCTTTGATAATTATTAATTATTGCTAATAACCAAACTTGCTCCTAAACGTAGCACACTACATTTACTGGAGTCCTATATGAGGTTTTAATGAGTTAGATCCAATTAATTAATTTAAATATTGATTAATAACTACAGAAATAATTATTAATTATTTCTGATAGTAACACTGATCTAAACAACCAGTAAAGCCCTACAGTGGATATGTATGAGGCCATCCTTTGATGAAATATTGGAACTGAATATACTTTATAATAGAAGTTGAAATGTTACATATCTGGGATGTCATTTATTTAGTAAATCTTTAAATATTAAGGAAACTAAAGTTCCTTTTCCACTAACGTCTGTTTTAGCCTCATATATGCTCAAAGATCAGAAGTTTTAGCACAGTGTTAGTTTTAACACTATGTGCTTTGAAATGTGATCTTAACAAAACACTATTTTTGTCTCTTTCAGCTTTCCCTACTTTTTAGGGAAAGTTTTCTAGCATATTATTGATTTGTCTCATGTTTTAAATTAGTTTGGAAGCTTAGTGCTCCCAGGTAATGCATGCAGGTCCATAAAACATGGTAATGCCATGGTTCTATTTTATGTGTTTTCGTGTAGGCTTTTTGGTTGGAAAATGTCTTCACCTGCAGTAGTCATTCACAAGCTGCACATTTGTTGAACTTAATCAGGTATGTGATCGACAAAGGACAAAAAAGCAGGAAAATGTATAGTGCAAAGACTGCGGCACAGCGAATAATCCGGGACAGCATCTGTGGGGTTATATGATTCTACATAAAAATGGTTCCCTATCTGTCACTCACTCGACGTTGCGTTGATGTAGTGACACTAGGGGTCACTCTTGGGAGCCCGAGACACCTCTGGTCTTTGATAAAAGGCCAATGAAAATTCGCGAGTGGTATTTGCAATTATTGATGCAACCACTCATTCAGATTTTCTCTTCGAGCCGAACGGTCATGCTCGCTGAGCTGAATTCCCACGACTGTTCATTCACCTCTGCTGGATCTGATAGCAAACGAGCGTGCACAGTCGGTGCTGACCTGTTTGAAGGCGTTCAAACAGAAAACAGCGGTTCCACTGAAATTCTTTAAGAGGCTCCTGGGGCATATGGCATCCTCAGCGGTGGCCACTCCGCTCGGGTTGATGCATATGAGACCGCTTCAGCACTGGCTTCAGACTCGAGTCCCAAGATGGGCATGGCGCCGCGGGACACATCGCGTGGTCATCATGCCGATCTGTCACCACCTCTTCAGCCCTTGGACCGACCACACGTTTCTACGGGCAGGCGTTCCCCTAGAGCAGGTCTCCAGGTGCGTCGTGGTCATGACAGACACATCCAAGACGGGCTGGGGCGCTGTTTGAAACGGGCACGCAGCCGCCGGCTTATGGACAGCCCGCGGCTGCGTTGGCACTTCAACTGCCTCGAGTTGCTGGCAATTCTGCTCGCCCTGCAGAGGTTCCGGCCGTTGATCCAGGGCAAGCACGTGTTAGTTCGGACAGACAACATGGCAACGGTAGCATATGTCAACCCTCAAGGCGGTCTGTGCTCCCGTTATATGTCACAACTCGCCCGCCGTCTCCTCCTCTGGAGTCAGCAGCACCTCAAGTCGCTGCGAGCCACTCACATCCCGGGCGACCTCAACACTGCAGCAGACGCACTGTCACGGCAGGTTACCCTCAGGGGAGAGTGGAGACTCCACCCTCAGGTGGTCCAGCTGATCTGGAGTCAATTCGGACAGGCACAGGTAGACCTGTTCGCCTCCCAAGAATCCTCCCACTGCCTGCTCTGGTACGCCCTGACCAAGGCACCTCTCAGTATAGATGCGCTGGCACACAGCTGGTCCCCTGGACTTCCCCCAGTGAGCCTACTTGCACAGACCTGTGCAAGGTCAGGGAGGATGAGGAGCAGGTCGTCCTGGTAGCACCCTACTGGCCCACCCAGACGTGGTTCTCGGACCTCACACTCCTTGCGACAGCCCGCCCCCCCGGCAAATTCCCCTGAGGAAGGACCTTCTTTCTCAGGGACGGGGCACCATCTGGCACCCGCGACCAGCCCTCTGGAATCTCCATGTCTGGCCCTGAATGGGACGCGGAAGACCAAAGCGGTCTACCACCCGCGGTGGTAGACACGATCACTCAGGCTAGGGCCCCCTCTACGAGGCGCCTGTATGCCTTTAGGTGGCATCTGTTCGCTAAGTGGTGTTCTTCCCGACGCGAAGACCCCCAGAGATGCGCAGTCGGATTGGTGCTTTCCTTCCTGCAGGAGAGTTTAGAAGGGCAGCTGTTCCCTTCCACCTGGAAGGTGTATGTAGCCGCTATAGCGGCACACCACAACACAGTGGACGGTAAGTCCTTAGGGAAGCATGACCTGATCATCAGTTTCCTGAGAGGCGCCAGGAGGCTGGATGGAAAAAAAAGGGGATAAGAGGCCACGACTGGGCTAGCCCATCTCTATCTTTTGGGTAGTCGACTTGTCCCAAAGGGCCGTTCGACACTCATAACAGTGTTGGGCGAGGTTACGTGTCGGCCTGGTGCGCTGGCTACGAGGCACACAGTGGTCTGCCCGTCACACACCGCCAGTTCAAGTAACACAGTTCAGCCAGTTGCGGCGTTTTGTATAGGGACCTCTAGTGTCACTACATCGACACAACGTTGAGTGAGTGACAGATAGGGAACATCCTGATTACTTGCGTAACCTCCGTTCCCTGATGGAGGGAACAAGACGTTGTGCCCCTCCTGCCACAACGCTGAACTACCCGCTGAAATGGCCGGGACCTTTTATTAAACTCTGGTAAGCTCAGGATATGAATCCCAAGGTTGAGACATGGAAACAAATAGAATAATATTAGCGTAGATGCCATTCAATTTTATGCAGAGTTATAGATCATGATAGATGTTTCTGGTTCTGGCAGACCTAACTTAAGCAGCCTAATTGTGAGTTGATGGATAAATTAGGTGTATGCCTGGCTTAATAGATGAGTCTTTAGTCTAGACTTAGACTGAGTGAGTGTGTCTGCGTCCCGAACAGTGTTAGGGAGACTATTCCATAGTTTAGGAGCCAAATAGGAAAAAGATCTACCTCCTTTTGTGAATTTTGATATTCTAGGAACTATTAACAAGCCAGAATTTTGTGATCGTAATGAATGTGATGGAATATAATGTGTCAGAAGGTCACTTAAGTACTGTGGAGCTAGACCATTCAAAGCTTTGTATGTAGTTAACAGAATTTTTTAATTAATACAAAATATAAGAAGAATATCGATTTTCAGGGAAAAAAAACAATGAATGAAGGCTTGAATCCGAGCACTGACATCCCGTCAGCATGACACAGGCGTATGCAAAACAAACCAAAACACTTCTCTTTGTAATATAAATAAAGTTAATTCATGCAGTAATATCAATTAATAATTAATACAATGCAGTCAATAAACTTCTGACTTACAACTACAAACTAAACAGTGATATGATTAGATATGGAAATAAAAATAATTCTATAACACATGAGGGTGTGTGTGTGTGAGAGAGTGAGTGTGTGTGTGTGTGATGTGTGTGTGGTTAGTACGAGAGAGAGAGAGAGAATTAAGTGATGGCCCTAAAGCCGATTTCGCGATCGTGGGAGAGAAAGCAGCTGTTAGTTTATCACTCAGAGACAATAACTCAGTTTGCCGGTTTCACCCGCGATGGCGAAAATGCACAACAGTCCAATTTGGTTGGACCACAATACAGCAAAACAAATTCGTGATAATTAATACCCTGAGTATTAATAATGAGCAGACATGGCGGTCCGTAAACTGTACAAGCAAAAACCTTGAAACACAAGAATAACATACTATAATATTCTATCTCTGCCCAGACATAAACCTCTTACTTGAATCGCATGAGGACACAGGTAGAAAGTGAGGCTCGTGTGATAACGGGAGGCCATTTCCTCACTCTGTTGGTGGGCACGGCTGTTGATTCTCGGCGGGCTGGCGGAGAACTCAGAAGTGTCGATATGATTGAAGATGGAAGAGAAATCTTTAATCTCTTCACTTCTGCAGGCAAACGGATGAAGATGCGGATTGCTCAGCGGTCTCCTTCGGATCTATTAGAGTGTTCGGTTGAACACAGAGTAATCTCAACTTGTCCAGCGAGAAGGAGATTGTATAGCCACAGTTTCAAGTCGGACGTTACTTCCTTGTGCCACGAGGTTGCACCTGAGAGCAGCGATGAGCTACATCTATACTCGGTGAACAAAGTTGCTGGAAGCAAATCCCGGAAGCATTTCAGAGGTATTTCTACTCCTGATGATGTCAAGGTTTGAGGGACGTTCTCTTGTGTGTCTCATCCAATAGGAGTTGAGAGTTCGATCCTTTAGTGAGCAAGGCTTCATGGGATTTGTAGTCTGTTTTGGACTCCCTTTGTTTGATTTTGGCATGACTTTTATCAGTATAATTTATGACCTGGTATGTGGGGGCTTGAGTTAGGTTTCACGACTGTGTAAGGCCTGCCTTTGTCTTCTATCTGAATACATGAGGCCCAACATTGGGTAGCATAACAGTGGAATCTTATTCCATGATTCCTGATAATATCTCCCAGGGGAAGCATCTATAGAAAAGAAGAGGCCCTAAAACTGATCCCTGTGGCATGCCATACTTAACTTTTGTTTTATTTGACAATTCCTCATTTACACATACAAAGTGGTAGCGGTCTGATAAATAGGACCTAAACCATGCTAATGCAAGTCCACTAATGCCAACATAATTCTCCTGCCAAATTCAAGAGAATGTTGTGATCTATCGTGTCGAAGGGAGCACTAAGATCTAAAAGCACTAGAAGAGAAATGCAGCCACGATCAGATGATAAGAGCAAGTCATTTGTAACTCTAATAAGTGCAGTCTCTGTACTGTAATGGGGCCTAAATATTGACTGAAATTGTTAATATATACCATTTCTCTTTAGAAATGAACATATTTGGGAGGACACTACCTTTTCTAGTATTTTCAACATAAATGGTAGATTTGAAATCGGTCTGTAATTAGCCAATTCTCCAGGATCAAGCTGTGGCTTCTTAATAAACGGTTTGATAACTGCCATTTTAAAATTTCTTGGGACATATCCTAAGGATAGCGAGGAGTTAATAATATTAAGAAGAAGTTCTGAGATTACAGGGAATACCTCTTTGAATAGCTTAGTTGGTATTGGATCTAACATACATGTTGTGGCTTTTGATTTTTTTATAAGTTTTGTTAGCTCTTCATAAACTATGACAGCGAAGGATTGAAGTTGATTGAAGAGACACTGTTTCCTGAGGTGCTGTGACAGTTGATTGCATAGTTCAAATTGTATTTCTGATTATTTCAATTTTATCATTAAAGAAATTCATGAAGTCATTACTATTGCGCTGCGACGGATTATCTGGATCAGTCAATGCTTTATTCCTAACCAATTTAGCCACAGTACTGAATAAACACCTAGGATTGTTGTGGTTATTTTCTATGAGTTTGCTAAACTATGCTGACCTGGCAGCTTTTAGTGCCTGTCTGTAGCTACAGACACTATCCTTCCATGCACCGCAAAATACCTCTAATATGATATTCTTCCACTTCCGCTCCATTTTCTGAGCTGCTCTCTTGAGAGCATGAGTGTGATCATTGTACCACGGTGCGGGGCTTTTTTCTTGAATGATCTTTATTCGAAGGGGCGGGGGGCACAATATCAAGAGTGCTAGAGAAGATTTTATTTATATTTTCTGTTATTACATCAAGTTCTTCTAGACTTTTTGCCTTACTGAGTATGTGAGACAATTCTGGAAGATTATTAGTGACGCTATCTTATGTGGTCGAAAGAATAGTTCTACCTGAATGATAGTGTGGTGTAGATTAAGTGACATTAGCTGATCGCAGCAAACAAGAGACGAGGTAATGATCTGAGAAGTCATCGCTCTGCGGTAGAATTTCTATAGTATCAACATCAACTCCATATGACAGAATTAAATCTAGTGTATGATTATATTTAATTTACAATTAGTGTTTTGATAGAAAGAGATCTAATGTTTAGTAGCCCTACCTTTATATGTTTATCTTAATATTTTTTAGTTTTTTTCAAGTTTGACCTTAATCAAATTTCTTCTAAATTATTTAGTGAGGGGTTTGTGTTTGGTAGTTCGGGGAACAGACACAGTCTCTATAAGTTATCTAGGTAATACAGTCTCTATGTGTTGTAGTTTATGTGACCTGTGTGACGTCTCAAGGCAGCTAGCAGATGTTCGGATTAACCAGTTTGCATGCTTCCTGACCTGGGCCCCAGTTAGTCAAAAACTATCACTATTAAGACTATGAGCCAAATTACTAGAGAGGAGAGTGGCACCTTCCCTGGAGGAATGGAGTCCATCTCTCTTAAACAGGTCAGGCCTACCACAAAAACTCTTCCAAGTGTCTATGCATCACTGAGTGGGGAGAATCGATTGGAAGCCCTAACAGGAACAGGAGAGTGGTGTCGCTTTGCTGAGTGGGTATGCTGCCGAGACGTCACTCAAATGCCCTGCTGCGGGGGCTCTACAGCCGGAACCAAAGTGTGTGTGTTGCTCGCTGTACTACCTGCATCCGAAACAGTATCTACTGGCTTCTCTTTCTCAATGACCTCCATTAGCGTTCAGATGCGTGCCTCTAACTCATTAACCTTCTCCATCAGCCTGACTAATTCCTTACATTTATCACATGTAAACCCCTCACTGCTGACTGAAGAAGCTATAGTAAACATGTGCAATGCAATGCAGGAAAAAATAACATGAGCAGATGCCATGACTTACGCAATTATTTGATGTTGTTATGGTTTGAGATCGATGTGGTTCGATGTGGTTCCTGATCAGCAGATGTTTGAGAATAATCTGTGTAAAACAGTGGAGAAAACGAATGCATGCAGTCGAGACATGAGATGTAGACAAGCGGAAAAAGAAAAAAAGAGAGAAAACGGGTGCGCACGGTAAAATACACGCAGTTGAAACAGTAGAAAAGCGGAAAAACTCGAAGCACATGGTAAAATGGCAAAGAATAATAAAATGAACAAATAAGAATAAGAATAAGCAATGCTAAGCAGGCTAGCAAGCTACAAACACTTGTGCATCATTTGCAGTTTTGAAGAACACAAGTCTGTTCTCTGCATTCTTTGCACTGAAAAACATCCCAATTCATTTTAAAGAACTGACTCAAATGAGTGATTCTAATTCAAAACTGGCTACAGTAAACACCAGGTACACCGCATGATGTAGTGTTATGCTGCTAAATATTCAAAAAAATAGCTTTGCTACTGAAAACCTAATTGATTTAAAAACTAGCAATGCTACCAGCTCACTATGGAGAAATGTAGTTCATCTAATATCTTAATATATACTGTAAATATGAATGATTCCAAAATACATTTTATGATATGTTGCTTAAAGTTGCTGCAAGCGAGTTTAGTCGTTCTGGAACTTCCACGTGTTGGAGTTGGACACGCCCCCCTCTTTCCAAAACACCGCCCTTGAAAGACAGCATTGAGACTGTCACCTTCTCACAGTTGTCAAACACAACAGTAGCAAAAGTTCCCTCAGCTGACAACTTTTATGAATCTGAATATAGCATTAAACCTGAATGTTCCTCTTCAACTACTACACTATGAGAACATGCAAAATAACTGACAGGTAGAAAACACATCAAAGTGTTTTGATTGGCTGATCAAAGTATTAGATTTTTGTTTGTTGCTTAAACAGTCTAGTGTTGTCACAGAGACCAGTGAGATATCGCAGGACACTAATTTCAGCGATATCTTTCAGGAAAAAGGAATATTTTCTGTATACCATTAAATAATAATAATAATAATAATAAATAAATAAATAAAACTTACAGCACCTTTACTAAAAAAAAACTATAATCAATCAATAAATAATTATAAATACTATGAATGTTCACGCCCCTTTCAAACTCTCAATTCAGCAATTCCATCCATGTTTTCCGCATCGTGGAAATCACAGGGCCCTACCTTTGCATCTTCTCCAGTCCTATTATATAATCCATTCCCTGTCAAGTACCAGCAATATAAACAAAGACAGCACATTCATAAGAAGTTGGTAGTGGAAATGGGCTAAATGCAGTGCATTATAAGAAAAGAAATATGGACTTACATTCTTTTCGCAAATTACCTGCGTCCTTGTTGAATGTCAGGCATATCAATATGACAGTGATGCTCTTTATTTACGCATGGAAAATGTAGTGTTCATCAGGACTAATTGGATATCCTAATATACTGCTCCACTGGATATTAACTTTATTACCACCTGCTGGTGAAATCTTCACACTGCAAATGCAGGAACTGGGTTTAGACTTTGTGCTGAGAATAGATGTAGTTCTCAGACGTCTTAGCGTAAAAAAACAATTTCTCAGGAAATTATCACATTTGCGCCATCTCGTTATACACACATACACACCCAGATTTTGCGCACATATGGCCACAGATAGTGCAAGTACTCCCGCCCACACCTACTTGCGCTGCCACGGAAATTGTGCTTAGAATTAGCGCTCTCATGAAAATTGGATAAGACACAGTGCGCGGCCATTGCGTGTAGCGCTGCATCTAGTGCGGTCACGAAAATAGGGCCCTGCACATTTACTGCGGTTTGAGTCCAAACAGAATGGTATGTTCAGTTCACCAGAACGCTTCTGTACAAAAGAGAAAAATTATGAAAATCTTTACAATAATCTGCCGTGTTGATCATTTTAAAAAGAGGCCACTATTGATGCTTTCATCAGATCATCAAATAAGTGTGGTTCCCTATCTGTCACTCACTCGACATTATGTCGATGTAGTGACACTAGGGGTCACTCTTGGGAGCCCCAAACACCTCTGCTTTTTTTAAAAAAGGCCAATGAAAATTGGCGAGTGGAATTTGCATGCCACTCCCCCAGACATACGGGTATAAAAGGAGCTGGTATGCAAACACTCATTCAGATTTTCTCTTTGGAGCCGAGCGGTTGTATTCAGTGCACTGAATCCAATTCCCTCCAAAGACGCACCTCAAAACTGCTAGATTTATGGCGCATTTCAGCGGCTTCTCCTCCTCTGCACCCGTGGAGTGCAGAGAACGCCCTTGGGCGCTTCGGCAGAGCGAAAATAAGAGAGGCGGTTGGTGGATTGTCCAGCGACACCGCAGGCCATAGTCGTCAGGGACGACGTAAACCAACAGGTCCTGGACGGGAGCTTCGGGCGCCCGCGCCAGGTGGTGGCACTCTGCGGACACAAGATCACCGAATACCCCCTGGCCGCTCCACCATCGAGGGTAGTGAGAGTGGGGGAGCTGAAAGACCGGGACTGGGCAGTAAAAGGTGCCTCCCATGATCTTGTCAGCTCCTCATGCACTTCCGGGAAGAAAGGAACGGGGGCGGGGCGTGGCTATGGGCGGTGCCCCGAGCCCAGGAACCAATCGTCGAGCCACGAGGGTTCAGGGGAGAGAGGAGGGTTCCACTCTAGCCCGACACTTGCAGCCGCCCGGGAAAGCATGTCCGTCATTTCCACGTCGCCGTTCCCGAACGAGGAACCCCAGCCAAAGCCTCTGCGTCAGACTGGACGAGCCCACTCTCCGATGCTGTGCTCAATAACTCATCATCTTCCCGAGCTCCAAACGAGAAGTTAAACTTGCGCTGAGACGAGCCGGCAGTCTCGTGCGAGAGCCTGATCGGGGCAAGCGAGTGTGCTGGGGAATGGGAGGTCCGTGGGGGGATACCCGGCGGAGGTGGTCCCATTGATGTCCCCAAATTGCCCCCAGTGCTAACCGATGTGGCCTCAAACCCGTAGGTAGAAGGACCGGTGCGGGGAGCCACAGCGGTCTGCCCGTCACACACCACCAGTTCACGTAACACAGTTCAAATAGTTGTGGCGTTTTGTATAAGGACCCCTAGTGTCACTACATCTACACAACGTCGAGTGAGTGACAGATAGGGAACGTCCTGGTTACTTTCGTAACCTCCGTTCCCTGATGGAGGGAACGAGACGTTGTGTCCCTCTTGCCACAACGCTGAACTACCCGCTGAAATGGCCGGGACCTGGTCTCGGCTCCTCAGCACAAAACCTGAATGAGTGGTTGCATACCAGCTCCTTTTATACCCGTATGTCCGGCGGAGTGGCATGCAAATTCCACTCGCCAATTCTCATTGGCCTTTTTAAAAAAAAGCAGAGGTGTTTGGGGCTCCCAAGAGTGACCCCTAGTGTCACTACATCGACACAACGTCTCGTTCCCTCCATCAGGGAATGGAGGTTATGAAAGGAACCAGGACGTTTTTCTCAATAAGTTAATGCATAGATCCTCTTTATGCACATTAGCTTGTGAAGGTCAGGGTGACTGTTTATACATTTCTTCAACTATATTACAGTTCGCTTTAAATTCAGAATTTACATTACTATAAAGAGCATGATTAAAACTGTGAGCCAAGCATTATGAAAAAGTATTTTCCTCTACAATGGTGCAAAACATATGAATACTGTTCCCGGAAGGTGCACAGTTCTGAATTGAAATGTCACAAAATTCTGTAAGCTGGTTGGCATTAGAAATAATAAAAATGAATGCATATTCAGGTATTGCTTCAAGATATTTTATGTCTTGCATAGAAAAAAAGTGTTCGTTTTTTTAAGCTATTATTGAAGTAATTTGGAAATAAAGGTATATTTCAAGGTAATATCTCAAAGATAAGATTCAAAGTAGATTCAACGTCTCTTTTTCTTATTAATCTCTCAAAGTTTTTGAAAACACGTAAGGGACAGTCAAAGTTTAAACCCACAGAAACACAAAAAAAGATGGCAATGTCAAAACAAAGAGACTGCAGCAAGCCTGCCATCTTTACTTGGCTTAGTTTGAGATGTGTCTTTTCTGCATGCATATGCATACACGTATGCTCAGCCATATGTTTCCCTGCGATGTTACCAACTCAAATCAGATCTCCAACCCGATATCAAACAAAGTGCACTTACTGTATGTCAAATGATGCAGATGAGCAGATTTTGTGCTCCTCAAACAGATGCAGAAGAGAGCCGTATGCATCAGATGTGTCTTTGGGCTCTCGCTCATAATCTTATTGACTTAATGTGTGCAAATGATCAGGCAGAGAATTAGGATGATGCCTAATGAGTCGTGCTCGACCAATACAGGTTTGTCAAAGGCTGATACAATAACTGCAGTATAGAGAAAGGCTGATGGCCGATATATGGGCATTTTTTAAACTGCAGGCACTTTCTTGTCAAAGGGGTTGATTTTTATTCAAACTGAAAGATTTTAACTCTTTTATTTTTGTTATACGAAGGTCTCATTAAAAATGAATTGGAATTAAATGCCTTTTATGTAAAGATTTCTGTTAATACCAAAAATTTTGCCCCTAATAAAGTTTCTTCAAAAGATAGCGTACTTTTTAACCAAGTCAACAAAAGAATAAGTTAAGAGCTGCTTGATATTAAACAAGTGATGTTTGAAGAAAACAAAGAAAATTCAAGGTAAATATCACTTGTGAGCACACTATTTTTATTGGGCGTAATTTCCAATCAAGCTGTAATTTTGCCAATTTATGAAAAAAAAAAGAAAAAAAAGAGTTTAAATATTTTTAATTGCATTATTTAGGATCCATAAAATATTAGCCATAAAATAAGATTGAGCAAGACAAAGGAGTTGGCTCCGCTTCTGAGACAGTCAATCCGCGCATCTTATCACGTGGCTCGCTGTGCATGACACCGTGGAGACTCACAGCACGGGAGGCTTATGATACTCTCCGTGATCCACGCACAACTTACCACGCACCCCATTGAGAGCGAGAACCCATAATCGTGACCACGAGGTGGTTACCCTATGTGACTCTACCATCCCTAGCAATGCTTTTGTCATAACAATGAATTTATTAGCTAAAAACAAAACATATCAATAGCTAGTATGATGTAAATGACATCCTTTATAGGTTCTCAGTACTCTGTGTGAACGTGCGGCTAATAAGAAGGAAATACATGTAAAATACATATAGTATTTCAACAAAGCAGGGAAGGTTAGGGGCTGGTGTAGGGTGTCTGTGGGACTCCAAATAAACACAATCAACATGCTTTAGTGATGCCCTTTACTGTATAGTAGTATTTAATTAGGGGTGTAAATAGCATCTAAAACTATTTGCACTTATTGCAAAGAAGATGCTTTTTGTTGCTATTTACACTAAGCAACAAAAGTCTCTGCATTCTAAATTAATTTATACTTATAAGCTGCACATTCACACAGTGTAATAAGAACCTATAAAGAATGTATTTTGCACCTTACTAGCTATTGGTATCTTATGTTTTTACCTAATAAGTTAATTGTTAGGAAAAACAAATGTACAGATGCTATTAGCCAAGGGTGAGAAATCAGTAAACAAAGGCCTAATAAATACCTTATAATTCTAAACAAGTCCATAACTAGTCCCTAACAAGTCTAAAATAAAGAGTTACGTTCAATAAAAACAGAGGGGTGATGTGGCAGGGAGGAGGGCGGGGCCGGGTCGTGATGCTGCAAACCCGGCCCCTAATCAGGCTAATCAAGCCCTTGAGAGGGATAAAGGCGACCGGAGGTGGCAGTTCCAGGGAGAGAGAATTACAGGCAGATGCCCGGCATGTGTTTGTGTTTGTCTTTTTGTTTAAGTTTATTAAATTATTATTTATATTGTCAAGACAGTTCTCACCTCCTCCTTTCTCTTTTACCCTGTTACAGGGGAATTCACCAAGAATTAATTGCGCCCGGTAAAAGCAGTGGTAATTTGCACGTGCTGTCTACGCTGGTTTAGCACCTGATTCACAAAAGAAATTATTCAGATCAGCCAAAAGCGCAAACGCGCCCATAAAATGTGTGCATAACACAGTTTGCACATGCCATTCTGATCTTGCGGGCAGATTCTGAGCACTATACAGTGGAGGCAGAACACTGTGATATGACACACTCTGCCGGTACTGTAAGGCATCACTTGCACTACTGGGATCCAGACATCTCTTTCCAGACAATCATCTCTTTAACATGCCGAAAGTGCGCTTGACTACACCGCGCATCTGGATATATCTGGAGTGAGCAGGCAAAACACATTTCTTTTATTTCTTATGGGATTCATATTCAACTGTAGGTTATAACAGAATGGCACAATCATAAAACAAAACATGGCAACAAAGAAAAAAATGAAATGACCCCTGTTCAAAAGTCTGAATAACCTTAGTTCTTAATACTGTGTATTGCCCCCTTTAGCATCAATGACAGCTTGCAGTCTTTTGTAATAGTTATCTATGAGGCCCCAGATTCTTGCAGGTGGTATAGCTGCCCATTCGTCTTGGCAAAATGCCTCCAGGTCATGCAAAGTCTTTGGTCGTCTTGCATGAACCGCACGTTTGAGATCTCCCCAGAGTGGCTCGATGATATTAAGGTCAGGAGACTGTGATGGCCACTCCAGAACCTTCACCTTTTTCTGCTGTAACCACTGGAGGATCAACTTGGCCTTGTGCTTAGGGTCATTGTCGTACTGGAAATTCCAAGAGTGTCCCATGCGCAGCTTTCATGCAGAAGAATGCAAATTGTCTGCCAGTATTTTCTGATAACATGCTGCATTCATCTTGCCATCAATTTTCACAAGATTCCCCATGCCTTTAGAGCTCACACACCCCCAAAACATCAGTGAGCCACCACCATGCTTCACATTGGGGATGGTATTCTTTTCACTATAGGCCTTGTTGACCCCTCTCCAAACATAGCGCTTATGGTTGTGACCATAAAGCTCTATTTTGGTCTCATCACTCCAAATTACAGTGTGCCAGAAGCTGTGAGGCATGTCAAGGTGTTGTCATTTGTGGCATTGGCGCAGTAAAGGCTTCTTTCTGGCAACTTGATATTTTTGTTCAAGTATTGTCGTATTGTGCTCTTTGAAACAACCACACCGTCTTTTTCCAGAGCAGTCTGTATTTCTCCTGAGGTTACCTGTGGGTTTTTCTTTGTATCCTGAACAATCTTCTGGCAGTTGTTGCTGGAATCTTTCTTGGTCTACCTGACCTTGGCTTGGTATCAAGAGATCCCTGAATTTTCCACTTCTTAGTAAGTGATTGAACAGTTCTTACTGGCATTTTCAAGGCTTTGGATATCTTTTTATATCCTTTTCCATCTTTATAAAGTTCCATTAACTTGTTACACAGGTCTTTTGACAGTTCTTTTCTGCTCCCCATGGCTCAGTATCTAGCCTACTCAGTGCATCCACGTGAGAGCTAACAAACTCATTGACTATTTATACACAGACACTAATTGCAATTTAAAAAGCCACAGGTGTGGGAAGTTAACCTTTAATTGCTATTTATACCTGTGTGTCACCTTGTGTGTCTGTAACAAGACCAAACATTCAAGGGTATGCAAACTTTTGATCAGGGCCATTTGGGTGATTTCTGTTATCATTATGATTTAAAAAGGAGCCAAACAACTATGTGATAATAAATGGCTTCATATGATCACTATACTTAAATAAAAGACAGTTCCCTATCTGTCACTCACTCGATGTTGTGTCGATGTAGTGACACTAGGGGTCACTCTTGGGAGCCCGAGACACCTCTGGTCTTTGATAATAGGCCAATGAAAATTGGCGAGTGTTATTTGCATGCCACTCCCCTGGACATTCGGGTATAAAAGGAGCTGGTATGCAACCACTCATTCAGATTCAGAAGGAGCCGAACAGTCGATGTTTACTGAGCTGACTGTTCATTCACCTCTGCTGGATCTGATGCGCATTTCAGCGGCTTCTCCCTCCTCTGCACTGGTGCACTGCAGAGCATGCCCCTGGGCGCTTCGGCAGAAAAAAGAGAGTACATTTTTCTAAAACGTCTTTTTAAAGACGCATCTTTTTAAAGATGCCTTTCCGATTGTGTGTTATTCCTGGTTGCGGTCGTTACCTCTCAACTTCTGACGGTCACGATCGCTGTCTTTCGTGTCTGGGCGCAACCCACGCGGAGACAGCATTCGTGGATGGATCATGTTCTCACTGCGAGAACATGACCATGGCAAAGTTGTGGTTGCGGCTTGCTTTCGTAAGAAAGCTGCCCCCATTTCCCAGGTTGGCCTATTCAGCGACACCGTTGAGGACTTTGCCCAGCAGTTCTCGACAATGAAGCAGCAGACGGAGGTTATCCGGTACATCCTGCCCAGGTGCGGCTCAAGATCCCGCACCCCGCCTGCTCGTCGCCAAGGGCGTCCCCCTGCGGTGACTGCACCGGCTCCGCCGCAGCCCACCCCTTCGGCCCGGCCCTGGCGTGGAGCCCACCGCAGGAAGCAGACGCCACCCGTCTCACAGCCGGCCGCCAAGAACCCTCGCAAGGCTTTGAAGCACCCCTGAGACGGGCGACCCAGGGACGACGAAACCCACCTTGGAGCTGGTAAGCAGACCACTCCATCCCCCGGTGAAGGGCCGGGAGGAGAATCTTTTGTTGCTTTTTCATTTAATTTTGCCGCATGCCCAAGTGGCTGCGGTACCCAACAGTTCAGCAAAAGAGCGGTTTCCTCATTCCCTGGGTCACGTACCTGTGTGCACGGCTGTCATCATGACCACCGTCCACCATTCCATCCTTGCAGGTTTGGCGCTCCAGCGGCGGTCTCCCCGGCCCGCGCACTCAGCTGTGGCACAAATCCGCTCCCGATGTGACAGTCTCCACGGATCACGAGGACAGGCCTCTTTCTCCCCCGTCCCAAGCTGTTCCGGGGGTGGTCACAAGGAGCCAGGTAAGTGCTTCGATGTCCCTGAACTCAGCACAGCCACAACATAGCGTGGCACCTCGAGCTCCGCCCTGCCGCGAGGCCCCACCTGCCGGTACGTCCGATGAGACTGTCCCCTTGGTCCCCCTCGCTCGGAGCTTGGATGCATGGCTTGCGCTTTCCAATCCGTTGCAATGGCTGATCCAGACCGTCTAACTTCGCCAGGCGTCCGCCCAGGTTCAGCAGCATCCACTTCACCTCGGTGAAGGGCGAGAACACTGCTACCTTGTGCGCGGAGATTGCTACCCTCCTATGGAAGGATGTGATAGAGCCTGTCCCTCCGGCTGAGATGAAGAAGGGGTTTTACAGCCCCTATTTCATTGTACCGAAAAAAGGCGGTGGGTTGCGGCCAATCTTGGACCTGCGAGTACTGAACCGGGCTTTACACAGACTCCCGTTCAAGATGCTGGCGCAAAAACGCATTCTGGTGAGTGTCCGGTGTCAAGATTGGTTCGCGGCAGTAGACCTGAAGGACGCGTACTTCCACGTCTCGATTCTACCTCGACACAGACCCTTCCTGCAGTTTGCATTCGAGGGTCGGGCATATCAGTACAAGGTCCTCCCTTTCGGTCTGTCCTTGTCCCCTTGCATCTTCACGAAGGTTGCAGAGGCAGCTCTTGCCCCGTTAAGGGAAGTGGGCATATACATTCTCAACTATCTCGACGATTGGCTAATCCTAGCCCACTCTCGGGATATGCTGTGCACACAGGGACCTGGTGCTCTCGCACCTCAGCCGACTAGGGCTTCGGGTCAAATGGGAAAAGAGCAAGCTCCTTCCGGTTCAGAGCATCTCTTTTCTCGGTTTGGAGTTGGACTCAGTCTCATTGACGGCGCGCCTCACGAACGAGCGTGCACAGTCAGTGCTGACCTGTTTGAAGGCGTTCAAACAGAAAACAGCGGTTCCACTGAAACTCTTTCAGAGGCTCCTGGGGCATATGGCATCCTCAGCGGTGGCCAATCCACTCGGGTTGATGCATATGAGACCGCTTCAGCACTGGCTTCAGACTCCAGTCCCGAGATGGGCATGGTGCTGCGGGACACATCGCGTGGCCATCACGCCAATCTGTCACTGCCTCTTCAGCCCTTGGACCGACCTCACGTTTCTACGGGCAGGCGTTCCCCTAGAGCAGGTCTCCAGGCACATCGTGGTTATGACAGATGCTTCCAAAACAGGCTGTATGCAACGGGCACGCAGCTGCCGGCTTATGGACGGGCCTGCGGCTGCGTTGGCACATCAACTGCCTCGAGTTGCTAGCAATTCTGCTCACCCTGCAGAGGTTCCGGCCGTTGATCCAGGGCAAGCATGTGTTAGTTTGGACAGACAACATGGCAGCAGTAGCATATGTCAACCCTCAAGGCAGTCTGCGCTCCCATTGTATGTCACAACTCGCCCGCCGTCTCCTCCTCTGGAGTCAGCATCACCTCAAATCTCTGCGAGCCACTCATATCGCCTCCCAAGAATCCTCCCACTGCCCGCTCTGGTACGCCCTGACCGAGGCACCTCTAGGTATAGACGCGCTGGCACACAGCTGGCCCCCTGGACTTCGCAAATATGCATTTCCCACAGTGAGCCTACTTGTACAGACCCTGTGCAAGGTCAGGGAGGACGAGGAGCAGGTCATCCTGGTAGCACCCTACTGGCCCACCCAGACGTGGTTCTCGGAGCTCAAGCTCCTCGTGACAGCGCCCCCCCCCCCCGGCAAATTCCCCTGAGGAAGGACCTTCTTTCTCAGGGACAGGGCACCATCTGGCACCCATGACCAGACCTCTGTAATCTCCATGTCTGGCCCCTGGACGGGATGTGGAAGACCTAAGTGGTCTACCACCCACGATCACTCAGGCTAGGGCCCCCTCTACGAGGCGCCTGTATTCCTTTAAGTGGCGTCTGTTTGCTAAGTGGTGTTCTTCCTGACGCGAAGACCCCCAGAGATGCGCAGTCAGATCAGTGCTTTCCTTCCTGCAGGAGAGGTTGGAAGGGCGGCTGTCCCCTTCCACCTTGAAGGTGTACGTAGCCGCTATAGCGGCACACCACGACACAGTGGACGGTAAGTCCTTAGGGAAGCACGACCTGATCATCAGGTTCCTGAGAGGCGCCAGGAGGTTGAATCCCTTCAGACCGCGCCTCGTTCCCTCATGGGACCTCTCTGTAGTTCTTCAGGGTCTACAGAGAGCCCCCTTTGAGCCTTTGCAGTCAGCTGAGCTTAAGGCACTCTCCTTGAAGACTGCCCTCCTGACTGCGCTCACTTCCATCAATAGGGTAGGAGACCTGCAAGCATTCTCTGTTAGCAAAACAGAGTTCAGTCTGGGCTACTCTCACGTGATCCTGAGACCCTGACCGGGCTATGTGCCCAAGGTTCCCAGGACCCCTTTTAGGGACCAGGTGGTGAACCTGCAAGCGCTGCCCCAGGAGGAGGCAGACCCAGCCCTGACGTCACTGTGTCCTGTGCACGCTTTACACATCTATTTGGATCGCACGCAGAGCTTTAGAGTCTCTGAGCAGCTCTTTGTCTGCTTTGGTGGACAGTGGAAAGGAAGCGCTGTCTCCAAGCAGAGGATCACCCACTGGCTCATTGACGCCATAACTATGGCATATCATGCCCAGGACGTGCCACCCCAGTAGGGCTACAAGCCCATTCTACCAGGGGTGTAGCGGCCTCCTGGGTCTTGACCAGGGGCACCTCTCTAACAGACATTTGCAGAGCAGCGGGCTGGGCAACACCCAACACCTTTGCGAGGTTCTACAACCTCCGGGTGGAACCGGTTTTGTCCCTTGTAGTGGCACACACAAGCAGGTAAGTCCGGGACAGCCGGCCGGGTGTATCGCTTGCACATAGCGCCTTTCACCTCCCCTGAGCTGAAGACGTGCGCCGTTAACTCCCAGTAGTGTTCACAAACTGTGTTCCCTGGTTGATTTCCTCCGAGCCCTGTGGCAGACGAGTTTTCGGAGAGACTTGCTGCTGGCCAAGTACACGTGCTAACTAAAGCCCTGTACTGGGGTAGGTGCTCCGCATGTGGCGGTTCCCCGTAGGTAACCCCATGCGAGGTATATCTTCCGCTAATTCGTTTCCCTATTGGCAAACAGCGTCTTCCTTGGGCAGAGGTCCCTCTGCCCCAGTCTCCATGCTTGTAGTAACTCCTCCCCCATAGGGTAGGACCTACCATGGGACTTCTCCACATGGTATACTCCCGACATAGCTCGGCAAAACCATGTGATGTATTTCCACTTAAATATCCCCCCTCTCTCTGGGCGAGGTGTGGTCTCCGCGGTGTCCTCCCCTTGGGAGGGACACCCCCCCAATAGACCTGGTCGGCCCAGTCAGATAATCCCCCTTTTTTTAGGGAGTGGGAAAAAAGGGGATAAGAGGCCACGACTGGGCTAGCCCGTCTCTATCTTTTGGGTAGTCAACTTGTCCCAAAGGGCCGTTCGACACTCATAACAGTGTTGGGGGAGGTTACGTGTCGGCTTGGTGCGCTGGCTATGAGGCACACAGTGGTCTACCCATCACACACCGCCAGTTCACGTAACACAGTTCAGCCAGTTGTGGCGTTTTTGTATGGGGACCCCTAGTATCACTACATCTACACAACGTCGAGTGAGTGACAGATAGGGAACATCCTGGTTACTTGCATAACCTCCGTTCCCTGATGGAGGGAACGAGACATTGTGTCCCTCCTGCCACAACACTGAACTACCCGCTGAAATGGCCGGGACCTTGTCTCGGCTCCTCAGCATAAAACCTGAATGAGTGGTTGCATACCAGCTCCTTTTATACCCGTATGTCCGGGGGAGTCGTATGCAAATACCACTCGCCAATTTTCATTAGCCTTTTATCCAAAAACCAGAGGTGTCTCGGGCTCCCAAGAGTGACCCCTAGTGTCACTACATCGACACAACATCTCGTTCCCTCCATCAGGGAACTGAGGTTACGCAAGTAACCAGGACGTTTTTTTGCACAACTGTATGTCAGGTTATAATGCTCTTTTCCATCATTTGATCATTATTTGATGAATTACTGCTGATATGATCGATAGGAAATGTACACAAACATCTCTTTTAAACAAAATTTGCTTTACTGTCTGGTTTCAGTTGGTGGTAATTGCATGATGTAAATTGTGCAGCAAATTTTTGTAAATGAAACGCAATCTACAATGAGCCTAATTTAAACAGAAAGGAGGTCTGTTTGAGCAGAAAGGAATAATATTGACTTCATTTAATTACTCAAGATGCAGCGCAATTTCAGTGCTGATAGTACCTGCTAAAATATATTGCGAGTGGTTCGTGAAAAAGATGCAGATTTTTATGCTGAAATACCACATACAAAAGTGGCCCAACTGTTTAATGAATCTTCCCCAGACTGTCATGCATCCGCTTTCTGATGTCATTAGTCATTTTTTATAGGGAAAAACGTAGGGAAAAAAATGCTTGGTGACAGAATCACTATGGATTACAATCAGCATTTGTGATGATATGCAGCAGAGTACGACTGCAGATGAAAATGTTGAGATCAGCTTGATGTCAGTAAGTAAAATAAGAAGCTCATTTGAGGAGAACACAAGAACCTGGCGATTATGTTTATGAAGCACCTGAAAATCACTGGAAACATCAGCTAGTGTGGTGCCGGCTTTAGAACTCTTTTATGTAGGATTTTATCAAATCCCTATGGAATCAATTAATGGGAACTTTCGGAACCAAGGCGGCTGAAAGAGTGGGCAGGCGCTGTTGCACCATATAGAAAATAATGACAGATTTTTAAAAAACAAGCGTTTCTATAGGGATATGTGGATATGCATTGGAGGGTGAACTTGACCTTTAACCTCTAAAAAGCCTCAGAATTTCAACACATTACGCAAGTAAAATTAGTTGCAATTGCCATTTCATGTTGACTTTAAGAAAAGAAGCTGTGTGGTGCAGTGTCATAGTATATGATATATTTAACATTTTGAATTATTATTTATTCAAAATAAAATCCTTGGAGAATTAAATAATTTCTTGTTGCCCATATTTGCTGCAGGGTCCAAAATAATTTTGCTTGCTTAAAATCTACTGTGACCAGCCCATGATGTACAGGAGTGTGTATGGGATTTTCGCATGCGTTTGTGTGACTATATTTTCAGGATTCAACTACAACCAGATGGAACATATAGTATCCAACCACACACACAATCATGCATAGTGCATTAAATATTTTCTTTAAAACATTTATCTTTTTCAGCAGTGAAACATGTCTCAGTAGTATGCACTTCGAGGTTTGTGCATTTGAGTGTGTATTTAGACCCTATGGCGATAGAGTGCCCTCGACTTGGTCTATTATTCTGTGAAGTTCAACCATAGAACAAGTTCCTTACAATGGTGCAGTGCCCACAGGGACAGATATATGACACAGAAAGATCCTATAATCCCCGTTCTAATCCTTTGAAGCCATAATGTCAAAGGCAGTATGGCCTGGATATGCTATTTTTGCTTCCTATCTCTCTCTCTCTCTCTCTCTCTCTCTCTCTCTCTGCATGGCCTGGAACGAGTGTGTATTTGTATACATAAGCCAATACATTAGTCATATTCTTAAAACCAAATAGTTATTTAAGACTTTAACGCCCAAATGTTTCTTTAGGAAACAGGGAGGGAATGTTTTAATGTTTAAATCATCCTCAAATAAATTAACTAATTTTGGTTTCCTCTTTCTGACATATTTTGCAGATCTTAAACCATTAATGGGGGAGAGACATTCCAAAACATTCTAGGTCTTACAACATTCACACCAAAAGAATAAACCCAACCTCCTCTCACTGACCACAATTCATTCACAGAATTTAAAATATAGGGAGTCACTTTATTATATAACCTTTCCTTTTATTTTTCTTTCTGCTAATGTAATAGCAAAATTTCAAATCAAATTGATATGTCATGTCCATTTATTTATTCATTTTGTAGGTACAGTAGGTACTCAAAACACACAATTCACATGTAAAACTCATTCACAAAATCGCAGCTAGGACACATAATAGGGGAATTTCAACTCAAATCAATAAGTCAAGTCCATTTATTTATTTGGTAGGTACAATAGCTGTGTAATAAGTGGGATAATGTACAGTCCGGTGATCTTTGTCACAAAATAAATAAATACCTTCAGGCTGATAAAAAACCCATCCGCTCCATGTCGGGGTCCTGATCAACTTGTCAGGTTTTATTGTACTATAACATTGTTCTGACTGTACATTAGCCCTTACATACTGTAAATGTCTTGCTAAGACAACTGTGTTTAAAGGGATAGCTCACTAAAAAAATATGTATCCTGTCATCAATAACTCACACTCATGTCGTTTCAAACCCGTATGACTTTCTTTCTCTCATAGATCACAAAGGGAGATGTTAGGCAGAATGTTCACGCTGCTCCTTTCAATACATTTAAAGCATACAGTGACCAGTGGTTGTCAAGCTTTGAAAATGACCAAAAAATAGTCCCTATGATCTGTGTGCTATATTTCAAGTTCTGGCATAAGACCTAAGACATATGATAGCTCAACATGATCACACAGGAAGTTGACATTGCTACAGAATGTCCTATTAACCTGACATCGACCCCATTCCGAGTTACTGACAAGCACCATCTCTCATCAGTCATCTTTGCATCAATTCAAATGTGTTTACTTTCTCCTGTGTGTTGACTGAGAGTGCAATGCATCAGCAGCCTCAGAGACACGAATTCTGGTCCAACATAAACCAGTAAGTAATCGCGTTTATATAATCAATGATGACCGTGATTCTAATGTTTTATTTTCCCTCTAAGATTAAATTTTTTCTCCACTGATGGTTAGGTTTAGGGTTGGGGTTTATGTGTATGGTTAATAAAATATGCCTTCCTGTTGACTGTAATACATCTTTTACAACTAAAAACAACTTGCTTCACAACTCGCTTTTGGCACCCCTCTGTGGACATTTCATATTTAAACCGGAGCTCACACGTGGTTATACGTTCAACAACACTTCCAGCTTCGGCCACTGGGAGCAGCTGTGTGAGTTTTGGTTGGAAATCTGCTGCAGCGTGTATTAATGAGTGTTCATTTAAATATGCGGAAGCACAAATGAGATTTAAGGAGACTTCCACTGGATAACTTATTTTACTCTGTTCCTAAAACAGAAGATTCGGAATATGCGGTCCTATACTCTACTTTCGTGATACTTTTATGTTGTTTTACTGTCTACTTTCATTGAATGGAAAAGAGCAGCATCAACATTCTGCTAAACATCTTCTTTTCTGTTTCACAGAATAAAGACATCCAGGTTTGAAATGAGGGTGAGTACATGATGACAGAATTTTCAGACTTTTAACTATTTAAGCATCATTGCAGACTGTGGGCCTCATTCATGAAAATTTCGTAAATATACGAAATAATTGGGAGTAATTTCCACGTAAAATTGAGCTTCCCGAAATCTTTCCGCCGGATTCAAGAATGCTTCGTATTCCCCAGATTTGTAAGGACAACTTGTGTATGTTAGTGAATTCCAAACATTCATAAATAGAGCACGCGTGCACATTCATTCGCAATGATCATAATCCACGCCCATGAAGACGCCATATAAGGAAGGCTTCAGACTCGCATTTAAATGAGAATAGGAAGCTTTTAACATACTGTATATGTGAACAGTAATAAAAAATAAAAAAAAAATATATATATATATATATATATATATATTTTTTATTGGAGTGCATTCACATCGTAAAATATTGATTTAGCAAACACTCGCATCTAAAAAAAAAGTGAGGAACTTACAGTAATTTGCTGTCATCAGAGGTTTTTTTGTGAATTAGTCTAAGAGGTCAATAAAAATGGTTTGACGAAGCTTTAGTCTAAAAAATGTTCAGTTCATGCCAACAGGAGGATGTCCACCACTTTCTCTGGTTCAGTTGAGCGCATCCCCAGCGTCACTGGAGAAACATTTCGAGTAAATAAGCATAGTCGTGAAAAAAATATACTTTGAAAAAATGTATGCAAGCAGCAAAGAAACGTTTCTAAATAAAAGCTTTTTTCTTTTTTCTTATTTGTTATTTTTTAAGGTTAATTTCACTCATTTAATTATTAATAATTTTCTCCATTCTTTAATTTGACTTCTATTAAAATGTAGTCATGGGAAAGACACAACACGTTCGGATGTCTTCGCACGATTTACACATGGTCGGGAGCAGGTGTAAATGTTGTTCGTACCGACTAACGTTTTGAAAATACGAACACATTCACGAATCTGAAAATTTAGGTCAGACCAGCTTTACGAAAGATTAAAACAAAAATTTGTTTTGCCTGTGTTTCATGAATGAGGCCCTGTGATTCTTATTTAGAACCCAAAGCCAACTGCACATGATCCAGTCCCTAAAACAGTACTTAAGCGAACATCCTGAGCTATAGCAGGTCTCCTTTCTTAGAAGACATCATTTGACAAAACCTGTGAGTACAACAGTCAGAATTCAGTAAGTGTGTGTGTGTGTGTGAAGGGATCTCAAGCAGGGACCTGTAAGACCTGCATTACTCCACCTTCACACTTGCACAGAGTGCTAAACAAGATCAGTTAGCTTTGACTGGAGTCCTACAGCCCTCATAAGGTACATAATTGAACACAAATGCCGGTGAACGCTATAGTTTGTAAACCAGAACATTTGATTGTCTGACTTTCATTTGCTGTTGATGGGGTGAATAGCAGGCTTACCTTGCAGCCTTCACAGGCACTGACACCATAGTGGTACCCTGAGGACTTGTCCTGGCAGACGAAGCAGGGTTTGTAGATGCGGGGAGGGGGTAGAGGAGAGGGAGGGCTGGGGACCAACTCCTCAGAACTGGTGCTTTGAGTCTCAATGGCTGCAGAGGTAAAAAGAGACAAAAAACATGATTGAGTCACGGATATATGAAGTGTCCACCCCTGAGATTTAAGATGGATGGAAATACATCAGTTTGGGTTTTGTTAAAGGTGACGTGTGTAAATTCTGTGCCACCCTCAGCACCAAACAAAAATAAACATTCATATTGCCCCTTCTACCCCTTTTTTGCTTCATCCATTGTTCAGCAAAACAGGTTGTCCTGCCTCAAAATCACCCCACTGGAGAAATGTTTACTTCAAGCAAATCAATGATAAAATACCTAAAGCATCAACCTGATACACACCTGATTTGCATCTTTTGTGCTTTATTTTGTTGCACTAGCACTAGAACGCTTCCTGTCTTTGCTGGGTTGTGGAAAAAAGAGAAAGACATTTGAAATTGACAAAAACGTCTTTTATTCCGACCAAAATCAGATGAACACATATCACATCGTAATTATGATTTCTAAGCTCAACATAGTCTTGTGACAACTTGTAATAATTCTTATAAGATGGTGGAATCTTAACATATCGTATGACTTGGCTCATAAAAAATTTACAACATTTATTCCCATTTATTCAACAAACAAAATTTTTAATCGATACAATACAGGCATTACATTTTAGCTAGCCTGCTATTCAACACATTATTTGAAGAAAGAAAACATCTGTAAACAAATTTGGTTACTGATTCCATATTCATTTATGCAAAACAAATTACTGATGCATGTCAATAACCTGGAATATGCTTCCCTCGTCTCGTTCCAAACCCCAAAGTTTTCTTTCTTCTATGGTACACAAAGAGTTAGGATTTGGGTAAAGTGTTCGACGTCATAATAAACCAACAAACAACGTAATTATTTCTCTCTATGGGGGTAAAAGTTGTAAGTTTTTGTATGAGCCAACTCATGATCTTACGATTTTGCCATCTCGTACTATTATTACGACTTTTCATGAGACTGGGTTGTCTAAACATGTAAAGGTGCCAATATACTTCTATCGAAATTTAAGAAAGAACGGGTGTAACGGCATTTTAAACAATATTTGGCCAAAAAGGTGTTCGTTGAGTTGCTGATGGTAACCGATGCATATTATGTCCACATATAGCGTGTTAACGTTAGCATTAGCTCCATGAATGCAGAATGTAAACATGACAAATGACACATAATCTAGTGACATACATTACTTTAAATCATCATCAAGCAGTTAAAACAGCTTTTTTCACTGATCTCATATTGATTCTGCTCATGGAATGAATCATGTAGTCATTATTAACACATTTTAATGTCACATTAGTTAATGTTTTACATGTAGTCTGTTGAAAAGCCAGCGTGCATCTCGTATTTAAATGCTCCTCTAAACCTCGGCCCCAGCAGCATGGACCATGTCCAAATATTCTCAAACAGTAAACCATTGCTCAGCTGTTTCAACTTAATTTCTAGCTCTGAAAAAACAAGAACTTTGCCGTGAGTGTATTGGAGCCTTGACTTGAAGGCAGCATAATTATTTTAACATTAAATAAATTATGCACATCAATACAATCCGGTTGCATATTGATGTCAAAATCATGCATTTTAATTTCTTTTATCTCTCTATTTTCTTAAATTAAATCTTGGTTTGTCTTCTAAATTCTTGAAAGCATTAATCAGGTGAGATCATGTTGGTTTAATAGGCTGTGATTGCACTCAAAGACTTCAGACAAGTCTCTTAAATCAACTGAAGCCGGCATCACACTAGACGATTTTCCCAGTGATTTTCAGCTGTGAGCTTCATTAACATAATCGCCAGTCAGTAGGTGAGAGATGGTGTGTGCATTAGCGTCTGTCAGCGGGAGGTCGTTAATCACTTGACCGTCTGGACTCCCTGCTGAGTTAATGGTTCCAGCAATGGAAAAAAAGGGGATCCAACAAGTTAAAAAAAAAATGTTGTCGCCGGGACGGGCTTTTGTGTTCTCCTCAAGTAACCAATGACTTTTTTCTTTTCTTTTCTGAAGAACTGACAAGACGTCAAGCTGATCTGAATATCTTCATCGGACTCAGCTGCATATCATCACAAACACTGATTGTAATCCATATGATTCTGTTACCAAGCGTTTTTTCTGACGTTTTTTTTTCCTACACTAAAAATGACTAATGAAACCAGCAGAGGCACAACAGTCGCAATTTCTTTTCTCACGGAAAGCTACATGTGGACATACGCATTCTACGCAAGCCTCGAGGGGATAAATACACAATTGTGCACTTTCACAAAGTATGTTACTCCATGAATCACATGCTTAATCACTCTTTTACAATTGTTTATGCTCACGAGGTACTCCTGTTGTTATTTCGGTGAGCTCCATGTGATGGGGAATCAGAGAGAGAGAGAGAGTTGTGGTGAGTTGGTATGTATGTTAACCCTCCACTATTTTTAATCAGCAATTATGTCATACCTCCGACTGAAGAAAGTGAGATCTCAGCAAAACTGTCTGCATGTGTGACTCCCTCGGCCAAAACTGAGCTGATTGGAGACTGCTAGTGTGCCAGCTAAAAGGTGATGTAAGCGTTTTTTCATGGAAAGGTATGCAAAACATGTTCATACTCCCTGAAATATGTGAACGTGTATGAAGTGTCGTGAGGTATATCACCGGTCTCTGTGACAGCTCTCTCTGTAAACTACAAAACAAAAATGTGTGCGTGGGCCGTGGTCTCTGACGCTTTCTGCCTGTCAGTCATTTTGTGCGTTCTCATAGTGTTGTAGTTGCAGCAAAATACTGAGGCTTAATGACATTTTAATACTATTTTGTTCATATCAGTTGTTAGTTTAGGGTGCTAGTTTGCTACTGTTGTGTTTAACAACCGTGGGATGACAGTATTCCGCTCTGTGTCTGTCTTTATGGTATCTCTGATGTGCGGGGTTTTGAAAAAGAGGGGGCGTGGCTAATTCAACGGCTCAGCTCGTAGAAATTCCAGAACGGCAGAATCCCTTACATCACCTTTATGGTAATGTTTAGTGTGTAGTAAATAGCATTAGATCCACTGGCAGCACTAGTATACGTGTACTGTACGCTGCTACACACAGATCTGCTGATCAGATTACAGCGGTATCTGCAGCACTCCACCGCAGTCAACTCGTTTAGCCATCTTATTCACTCGCTGCTCTCCATCAGAAATTATCTTTCTCCCGTATGAGATTTTCCAAACCATCCCAGCACAACATTCTGCCTATGTGCTTCCATTTAAATCCCCACAAAAAAATCCTTCATGACACGGTCTTCATCATAGAACAAATTCCGCTTTCTCAGATTTCTGGCTGATCTGAATATTTTCCAGTCCTTTTGATCTCCATATTTTTGCTGTGAAATGGCTTAAAAGGGTAATTTTATTTTCAATCAGAGCAAGAATCATTTCAACAATTGTAGCCAAGTAGATTCAAAATCTTTAATGCAAACAGTAAAAATCTTAGGCCATGTTCACACTAAAGTTTAAAAACTCAACGTTTTCCAAAGTATGCGGTTCTGGAGAGCGCTTTCACAAGTCTCTGTTTTCAGTGCCGTTCCAGTGTGGGTGGGAGCCGTAAAATAGTGAAATGAATGCATTTTTAAACCAAAATTTATTTGTGTGGACTATTGCACTGATGCACACACCACAACACACACACAACATAGATTCCGTGTCAATGATCAAGTGAAGGAGAAAGGGCCTCTTAATGCTTTTTGTTGTACAAAACAAACCCAGAAGGGACTTTACAGCCCCTGTTATGTGCAATTCAATTACCATAGAAGCACATCAAGTCTTAACTATCACAAAAAATTTTCAAATATGTACAGATTTTACTGTTTAAGTCTTGTCCCAGACCCAGACTTTCAATATTAAACTATAAAAAACAATTATAAAAATACAAATTACTTTATGTTTAAAACTATGATAATCTAAACCATGAGTGAAATAACCCTTTCATACTTATTGTGTAAAAATGATTTCTATTAATTGTTAAAAAAATTCCGAATGTACCACAGTTGTGGCGTCATTTCCACCACACCAAATAATTTGAGCCAAACAAAGTTAGGCTTTGGATCACACTGCAGGGAAAATCAGATCTTTTCTCAAATCTGATTTTTTAGACTAACGTTTCAAACTGCAAGTTATACAGTATGTAGCCAGATCTGATTCTTTCCGTTCAGACTGCAGTCCCTTCTGCTTGTACGTCCACATTAGTTGTCATACTAACAATGCAAACTTGGTCATTTGGAACTCACTTTTTAAGTCAATTTTATTGAAAATTCTGTTTGTAATGATCCTACAGCATGGCCATCATTACTGTTTTCCCTTCAAAGTGCCCTACGAAGACATCATTTATGGTGTTTGGAATGCAGTATATAGCTGTGTCTCAAATGACACACTATACACTGTGCACTTACGTACATACAGACTATGCATTCAGCCATGTAGTGTATGAATTTTCAAAGTGTAGTATCGTCTCAAATGGAACACTAAAATTTTTTTTACTAGAGAAAAGTATTCACCCTTTTTTATAGCTGATGGAAGTGACATTTAAAACGCATGTGATGCGTTGCCGCTATCTTTAGCATGTTAGCCAAACTCAGTTCAATACTTACGTATATTTCAAATAATGAACATATTCACTCAGTGTAGGTAGGCATTTTACTAACATTTGTAAGGTGCTGACTTCACTGTAGTTTCATTAGTTCCCACATTCACCATAAATAAGGCCAGCACCGTGGCCAGGTAACTCCGCCCCTTCCGCTATGCCACGAGCAAGCCACAAGTGCTGAGTACATGAAGTGTCCAATATTACACACTGTTATTTTCGATTGAAGAAGTAGACCATCCAGGTACTCATAGTACTCTTCTTTTTGTTGCATTTTCAGTGTGAACACACTATTCACACTCACTACAAAATGGCTTAGAATAGTTAAGATTTTAAATTTTGGACACCCTTTGCAATTCGGGATGCACCTTATGTCTTCTTGTCAAAACACCTGTCGTAATAACCCGTCATTCACAACGAAAGATGAAAAAACCACATGAAAACCGATCTGACCATCCAGACTGAGACACTTTAACAAAAATATGATTTTAAAACTAATAATATGGTTTGGATTGGGCTTGTAAAGAGCAGATTTCATGTATTTTTGTCCTGTTCAGAGTACAAAAACCTAAACAGATTTGATTCTAGTAGGCTAAAAAAATATATATAATTTCTGCCTCTGTGTACAGAGCCTTAGTGTACTTGTTGAACAAATCAAAAAAGGTGTCAGTGAAAGGCATGCTTGAGATTAAATATGAGACAAGTGATATTTGAAGGAAACACAGAATATTCAAGGTAAATATCACTTTGAGGAATATTTTTACAGGCCATCATTTCCAATCAAGCTGTAATTTAGTCAAGGTGGGGTTTAGTCTCAGTTTTAATCTGTTGTGTCTTGAGGGCATCATGGTAACACATCACTGACAAAAATCAAACTTTTAACAGCAGTAGAGTTCATGGATGTCTGCTGTTGAGAAGGTGACCCCAGAGAGCAGCGGGGTCATGACCCCTCAATAGCCGCTTTTCCACTATCAGGCCAGTGCGAGCCAGGGCTATCAGCTGGCCAGCCGTGGTTCAATAGCCTTGTACCTCAAGCCGCGAGACCAAAATCGATCTGCGTTACCACAATTGGGCCAATAGCCCTGCAGCGTTGCCCTAAAACACAGCTTTAACATGCCGCCCGGTGCCATGTCAACCACCCCGCCCATTTCACAAGCAAGAGGAAAGCTCAAGCTGAGGTATCATATTATCTAGTTATCTAGAATATCGAGTTTATATGGAATGTAAACATTAGCTAGCTAGCAAAATATGTTATCACTGACATCTCACTGACTGTAACTGCCATGGTGTCTCGAGTGGTCTCTCCACTAGCAGCAGGACGATGTCCAAGCACACTGTCTATGATCTCAAACCATTGTAAGTTCTTTCTTTGGACACCGCATTGTCCATTGTGTGTTTTAACGGATTTTGTACTGTACCCACAATTTGTAAATTTTTCCCCAAACCTCTACCGTTGTGGGCTGGATACACAACCTGGCAAGTTTGGCAAAACTCCGCCTTTGACACTGACCCCGTCTTGATTGGCCAAAAGGTAATCGGTGGCCCTAAGTAACCATCCAGAGTAGAGGTTGACCAATAGTGGATTTTGCCGATAACTTAGATGGTGGAAAAGGCAGATACCCAATTTATTGTCCGATAGTTTTTCAAATCGATTCACAGAATGCTACAACATTTTCTTAGTAGGCACAGACATAGAGGTCAGAGTCCAAAATTAATACAATCCCAGATTGTATTTTTCAACAAAAATCCCAATAATAATAATAATAATAATAATAAATAAAAAAAAATAAAAAAAAGAAGATTGGGTGCATAACATGGGACTTTTAACACTAAGCATGCCTGAAACACACCAGGGACAATGCTCTATATTTAATATTTACCAAATTTTTGACTTGGGGCAATGTACCGAGGCCCTTGGTGGCACACTCTGGTGAAACCACTTACATTTTCTTCACAAAATGTACCTATCTAGTTATTAAATACAATGCTAAACATTTAAATACTAATTACTAGGGCTGTTGAATTACTAGGGCTGTTGTTTTAATGCATTATTATAGTGCAATATTATATGAAACAAAAAGGTGTTAAAAAATGTATGCAATTAATCATGCCCCCAGACTTGTAATTAATTTCATAATAATTAATTTTCCTACAATCAGAGCAATTTAAGCTTAAAGTACCACATTCATGTTTTTGCATTTCACAGTCTGCAGAAGGCAGTCAGCGCAGTCTCAGCTTGTACTGTACTCAGGTGACATGCTCTTGCACTCAAAGACAACTGGACAGAGCACAACAGAATGAAGGGAACTGCATTCAACTTATTTGACCTTCACTTAACTTTTAACATCCTGATAACATGGCATTTATGGAACTGAAAACCACTTAAGCATGATGCAATCACACATTTACATTTATGCATTTTGGCAGATGCTTTTATCCAAAGCAACTTACAGTACACTTATTACAGGGACAATCCCCTCAGAGCAACCTGCAGTTAAGTGCCTTACTCAAGGACACAATGGTGTTGGCTGTGGGGATCGATTACCAGTTATACTCTTTAGCCCACTACGCCACCACCACTCCCACACTCAAAAAGGGTCCTTCTGTCATGTGTCAAAAATTAATAAAAGCACAGTGATTGGTTCACTAACTTGATTGCAAAATGGATTGCTGTGGACTGTAGGCCAATAATAGGCCTTATGTTCAATAATATGGTAATTAAACAAACAGTATACTGACTTCAAAATCTTTTTTTTTTTTTTTATTGTACTGATTATTAATGCTTTACTTGTCTTCCACAATAACAAAGTATTTGAATTATTATATTTATTTTATATTATTATTAAAGTTATATTAGTATTAAAATTATTACACCGCGTTCTAACCAGATGCGCCGCGACACACGATAAAAGGTATCTTTTCCATGTTAATCAGAGTTTTTGTCTTAACCAGCTGCGACACACATTTTTGGAATGGTTTCTATTTCTGCGACATCGCGCCAGGCAATGCAGTCAACAAATGGCTCTAAAATTATTCTTATTACAGTATATTTAAGCCAGCATCTCACTAGCTGGTTCACAAAAACTTGATTTTGGCTCAAGTGTCACAGTCACGCACCTACCGAATTTTGTGCTTAAAGTCTCGCTCTCTTCAGCTGGAGCTCTGTCACACACACACACACCGGTTCAGAATGGCAGTGGGGAGACATACCGCCATCGGCTCTTTCTGACTTTCTCTCCGCTTCCCTGTCATGTGGAGATCGGCGAAATAACAACAGGAGTACTGAGTGACCATAAACAATCGTAACAGACTAAATAAGGATGCGATTCATAATGTGACTAAGCCCTGTGTATGTGTGTGATTGTGTATTTATTCCCTCGAGGCTTGCCGTAGAAAGAGTTACAGAGCGTTTGTGAGAAAATGAGTTGCGTTCAATAAACAGACTGTTCCGTCTGTAATTGCTTTGTTTTCTACATTTTATTGTTAATTATCCTCATTTTAGTGTATTGATATTGCAGTGTCACGTCGCACCTGGTGTAGACAGATTGCTTGTCACTGGAATCTTATCACGTCGTGTCTGATTAGGACAAGGTGTTATATATTGAATTAAATTTATATGGGGGCATTTCTCAGCAAATATTGATATGCGATTAATTGCTATTTATTATATCAGCATTTCGTTTCATTAATTTGATCAAATATTTTAATCGATTGACAGCCCTACTATTTACAGATTTCAATCGTTCCATCAGACACATCTATTCTTTCAACCAACCACCGAAAACAAAGGATTGTGGAATATCCAAGGCAGTGAAGGCTCCATCAATACCAGAGATGCCCAAACCGGGACCCACAGTCCAAAGTTGGCCCGTGGTGACCTCTGATTTGGCCTGCCTTGCAGTATTATTGCAGAAATTCTGAACATTTTTATTCACTTTACAGTGCAGCTGCGAATTATTGAACCAATAGATACAGATGAACAAATCAATAAACTTGTTTTTGTATCAAACTGTAATTCCAGAACATGCGCGAGTAAATCCGCTCTGTCTCTCGCTTTCTCTCACGTGTAGCTGTCAGCAGTGCGTTGAGTGCTTGTTGAGTTTAATTGTGAGTTTAGTTGTTGAGTGCGCGCATTGAGGAAGAGCTTCGTCGCTTAGCTCCTGAACTTAAGATGTTACAGATGTATAAACCTTTCTAAACCTGTTAATTTGACATGCAAATGGTGTTATACCACGTCTTATATGTATATCGTTCCTGTTTATAATCAACAAAGCTGTCAACATTGCAAGCGTGTGACATTGGAGTGATCTATAGTTCTGCCGCCTTTCATATCTTTGTGCTCAATCATTGGTCACAATGCAGCACATTTGATATGAAAGGCAGAAATAGCAAAAATGTTTTGTGTACCAGCTGCATGCTGAAGAGAAACACTTAAAAACCTGTTACATCTCTCATCTCCATCTCTCTATTAACGGGGGCTCTTGGCAAAAAAAAAAAAAAAAAAAAAAAAAAACAATCCCCTGCAATCTGATATACTTTCAAATACATACATCGCGATGTTCATTTGAATTTTCGCTGAACATGATTTATTATGTTCTGTCCGTAGTGCAGATGTTGCCGAGTCTGTGGCAGATGCTCGAGCCATAAACATCGCACAGACGGGCACTCCGCTTCTCACGCTCCGCATCAGTTCGGTATCGTGTTCACGCACTAAATTTACCAATTGCTACAATGTAGATAATAATAATCTTAACAAAAACAATATCTGGATGTGTTAAAAAGCCTTGGCATTAAATAAAATGTTATTAACGATACAATAATAATTTTACAGAACATTAACCACTTTTAGTATCTCTGACAAATTTTTTATTGTTAAATATGTATTTTTGCATTGTTTTATTCAATTGGCCTGAAGGAGTTGCTAGGTTTTTTATTTTTTATAAGCTCCTCATTCCAAATCTGAAGAAATGCTGTCATCTCCTCTGTGTTGGTGGATTAGTTTTGTATTGGCCCTTCGTAGGGAAAAATTTGGGCACCTCTGATCTATACTGTCTTAAAAAGCTGACCTTAAGGCATCTAGTAAGACAGGATGTGAGTCAAACATAGGATTCAGACGTGCCTTGGTGCCTTCATACCTCTGTATACAGCATTTTTCAGCTTTTGGATACAGCCTGAGTAAGTGTATGGTCTCTCTCTCTCTCGGTATAGTGATTTGGCTGTTTGAACAGAAGAATGACCGTTATTGATCTCAGATCGCACTCGTGTTTCTCCCCAGCGACGCTTCTGTGAGGGAGGCCTGATTGAATTAATAAGGGCAGGAGACATTTGTTTTCATTTAAGTCAAGACTATTACTGCTGCGGCTTGTGCTGGATAACACTTAAATTGATTCATCTGGAGAAGAGAGTCGCTGCTAGTGTTTGTGTGCACGTGTTTTCTGATCATTGAAGACCACAGTAGATGCTTTTCCACTCTCAGGTCAGTGCGAACCAGGTCTATCAACTGGCCAGCCAGAGCCAATAGCCTCGGACCTAGAGCCGCGAGACCAAAATGGATCTGTGTTTCCACCATAGGGCAAATTGCCCCACAGTGTTGCCCTAAAACCCGCCTTTAACACTCCGCCTTGGTGCCAACGTAACACCTCGCCTATTTCACAAGTGTTGGGCCTCATGTATTCAGATAGAAGACAAAGGCAGGCCTAACAGTCAAAAACATTCCTCAAGCCCCCACCTTCTAAGTCGTAAATCTTACTGATAAAAATCGCAAAGGGAGTCAAACAAAGGGAGTCCAAAACAGACTACAGATCCATGAAGCCTTGCCCTCTAAAGGATCGAGCTCTCAACTCCTATTGGATGAGGCACACAACAGAACGTCCCTCAAACATGACATCATCAGGACTTCAAATAATTCTGAAAATGCTTCCAAAGTTGCTTCCCGCGACTTCGTTCACCGAATACGGACGTAGCTTTTTGCTGCTCTCCGGTGCAACCTCGTGGCTTAAGGAAGTAATGTCCGACTTGAAACTGTAGCCATACAATCTCCATCTCGCTGGACGAGTTGAGATTACTCTGTGTTCAACCGAACACTCTAACGGATCCGAAAGAGACCGCCGAGCAATTCGCATCTTCATCCTTTGGCCTACAGAAGTGAAGATATTAAAGATTTCTCTTCCATCTTCAATCAAGTCGACATTTCTGAGTTCTCCGCCAGCCCGCCGAGAACCAACAGCCGTACCGGCCGCCGACAGCACGAGGAAACGGCTCTCGTCATCACACGAGCCTCAAGGAACCGGGTCAAGGTTAAAGGACGGAGGAAAACACATTCTACCTGTGTCCTCATGCGATTCAAGTAAGAGGTTACGTCTGGGCAGAGATAGAATATTATAGCGTGTTATTCTTGTGTTTCAAGGTTTTTGCTTGTACAGTTTACGGACCGCCATGTCCGCTCATTATTAATACTCAGGGTATTAATTATCACGATTTTGTTTTGCTGTATTGTGGTCCAACCAAATTGGATTGTTGTGCATTTTCGCCATCGCGGGTGAGACAGCAACTGAGTTCATCCATTAGAGTCAAATAACACAGGACTTTTATGAGCCCCGCTCGTAAAACCGCATCTCTGAGTAATGAACACGGCTGCTTTATCTCCAGCTATCGCGAAATCAGCTTTCGGGCTGTCACTTAATAATCTCTCTCTCTCTCTCTCTTTCTCTCTCTCACTAACCACACTGACACACACACACACACTGATACACACACACCTTATGTGTTATAGGATTGTTTTATTTCCATATCTAATCATATCACTGTTTAGTTTGTAGTTGTAAGTCGGAAGTTTATTGACTGCATTGTATTAATTATTAATTGATATTACTGCATAAATAAACTTTGTTTATATTACAAAGAGAAGTGTTTTGGTTTGTTTTGCATACGCCTGTGTCATGCTGACGGGATGTCAGTGCTCGGATTCAAACCTTCATTCATTGTTTTTTTTTTTTCTGAAAATCGATATTCTTCGGATGTCGATTTTCCTAAGAAAACAATCTAATATTGAGACTGTT
Organism: Myxocyprinus asiaticus; assembly: GCF_019703515.2. Taxonomy (NCBI): domain Eukaryota; kingdom Metazoa; phylum Chordata; class Actinopteri; order Cypriniformes; family Catostomidae; genus Myxocyprinus; species Myxocyprinus asiaticus. The sequence continues at coordinate 2,254,069 of NC_059377.1, forward strand.
TTAATATTTGGTTATTAGTCCCTGATTCCAGGGTGGTGCTCCGTCAATGTTAATCGTTGTTAATATTCTATTGATTTTTGATAATTGATAATTATCTTTGATTGAATTTGAATGATCAATAAGCTAGTGTTAATTTTAATTAATGTTTCATCGACGTTAACAATTAACGATTATCTTTGATAACTGTTGATTTAAAGGATTAAAAAAAGCTAACATTGATTCTCATCAACGTTCTATTGATTTTAATAATTATCTTTGATAATTATTAATTATTGCTAATAACCAAACTTGCTCCTAAATGTAGCACACTACATTTACTGGAGTCCCATATGAGGTTTTAATGAGTTAGATCCAATTAATTAATTTAAATATTGATTAATAACTACAGAAATAATTATTAATTATTTCTGATAGTAACACTGATCTAAACAACCAGTAAAGCCCTACACAAGCAAGAGGGAAACTAAAGATGAAGTATCATTTTATCTAGTTATCTAGAATATCGAGTTTAGAACTGAATGTGAGTTTGCAGTTTATTGTGGAAGACTACTCCCCTGCTGAAACATTGCCAGCACCCACTTTTAAGGACGCTTTTTCAACCAATATACTGTACCAAAGTCTGCAATCAAAAGTCAATAGTACTATTTTATATTGCAGTCAAATACTTTTTCAAAGAGAAAGTGAGTGAAGCCACACATTTACCACAAACAGTAAATGGTTAGAAATGGTTGTAAAATGGTGGAAAATGTATTCGCTATAGGGTTTAAATGGTCTTCTTTCTTGTACTTTATCTCTCAAAATTTCTCATTTGGAATTATCCATTAATGTTAGGTTAATCTAACCTCTCATTTAGCCTACATAAGGTAAACACTGACCTGCCATTTCTTAGAATCTTCTGTAAAAATGAGTAGTCGTGTAAATCCTAATATCACACGACCTTGGTGTTTGTCAAAAAGCAATAATTCAGCCAGGAATTGTCTCATGGGCAGTGGTGGGAGAAAAACACTAACATTTCTGATTCGAATGGCAGTAAAATCACAGACAAGCCCCAGTAAATTCTTGAATTAACTTGTGTCCCCATGTAAAACAATTACCATCTGAGTAGGGCTAATTTTTTGTTCAGACTGCAAACAAATGATTTGAGCTATGCTATCCACATTACCTTTATAGCTCAACAGTCTCTATGTAACAACTGTCAATTTGAAAGAGACGTGATGACAGCTGAAAAGAGACGTTTTGATGAAAGATTATGAAGACAAAAATTGTTTTTTCCCCTTTGGAATAATGTGCAGTGATGAATCATGCACCATAAGATCTGTACTTTTTATTAATAAAGGAAATAGGGTCAATTTTGATGTCATGTTGATTTTAAGGTGTAAATGTGACACTATCACAAGAACAGCCCATTCTTCTATTACTGTGTTGTTACAGCAGAGATAAAGAGAAAAATAGTATCTGTGGAATATAAATAATAATTCTTCCATCTGGCTCATTGCTGTTGTTTATTTGAAACTCGGGGCAGGGCCGAGCAGCTCAGGCCACCTGTGGACACACAAGGCACATAAAGGCAGCTCCATTTCCTCTTTCTGGTGGTGAGCTGCATTCGCTGCATGAGAGTCCTTCTCCATTTTCTGGGCGATTAAACCTCAGCGCAGCGGCCGGGAGACTTCCTGCATGTTAACATACACAGAGCGCCCATTAGAGGGATACAGGACAATGACAGACAGGCCAGAGAGAGGAGCGGTGTGCTGTGCTGTTCAAGAATGTCTCGCTGAACTTATACCCTTTGGATGAACCCAGCAGCAGGTCACACAGGAAACTCTCACACCCATTACAGGCCGTTCACTCAATGGGGGGAAAACAAACTGCAGATTCAAACACTCAACACACACACACATACACAGCTCTGACGCAAGGCTGCCACAGGAGAAGAGAGAATGAAGAATGAGAACTGAAATCCTGACAGAATATGTACAGGGTTCCTACTGGAATTTCTGGAATTATAATTTGGAACGAATCCTGAAGGATCCTGAAAGTCTTTCAACATAACACAAAACAAATACTAGATCTTTTTTAACACATAGTTAACATTGGAACAATTAGGATTTCTAACAGGATAAAACACCACCGGTAGAACGTCTAAAGGAATTTAAAGAAAATCCTTCATGATTTAAAAATGTCCTTTAGTTCCCCATCTGATTTCCTTTATCTGCACAGCTAGTCATTATTCCAAAACTATCTAAGTACAGTTCTGATAAAGATTACACTTTATCCAATAAGACTCTTTGAATCAAATAATAATAATAATAATAAATCTGTAGGAGTATATCCAGGATTAAAGGGTCGACCGATAGTGGATTTTGCCAATACCGTTAACTAAGGTGCTGTGAAAGGCTGATAACTGATTAATAGGCCGATAGTTTTTAAAATCGATTTATACAATGTCAAAAATAAAAAAATCTTATTCTTTCTTTACTTTGGCAGCTAAAGACAAAGTCCAAAATGAATAAAATTCCAGATGCAGTTTATTGTTCAACCAAAATAATAACCAGAAAAAATTCCGATTTGGTACATAATGCAGGACTTTTAGGTATAAACAAGACAGGGACTCTTATTTTGAAATGTCAAAATGAAAAAAAGCAACTATCAGCACCGATTAATCTGTAAAACAGATATACGTATCAATCTACCTCTATCCAGGATGATCTTATTCACTTTGAATTCCCATTAGGGTTTTTTAGGATTGAATACAAATTATGAAAAAAAAAAAAAAACCTATATTGGAACTCTGTATACATTCCTTTAGGATTTTTTGGGTAGGGACAGGAAAACTCATCTTCTTACAGAAATCTGTCAAGTGTTACTATTTATTTTATTTTATTTCATAACACACGCTGTGTGTTATATGTTTAGGGGGTGGGTGCGGCGAAAGCCCTCATAAAGGTAAAAAAAAAGAAATTGGCCCTTCAGGCAGCAAATAATGTCCCTTAAAACATTTAATTTCTGGCAGTCGCGTGTATACACTACATGTATAAATGTGTATGTACAGTTGAACTCAGAGTTTATATACACCATAGCCAAATACATTATAACTCAGTTTTTCACAATTCTTAACATTTAATCGTAGAAATCATTCCCTGTCTTAGGTCAGTAGGATCACTACTTTATTTTAAGAATGTGAAATGTCAGAATAAAAGTAGAGAGAATTATATATTTCAGCTTTTATTTCTTTCATCACATTCCCAGTGGGTCAGGAGTTTACATACACATTGTTAGTATATGGTAGCATTGCCTTTAAATTGTTTAACTTGGGTCAAACGTTTTGGATAGCCTTCAACAAGCTTTTCACAAAAAGTTTCTGGAATTTTGGCCCATTCCTTCATACAGAACTGGTGTAACTGAGTCAGGTTTGTAGGCCTCCTTGCTCGCACATGCTTTTTCAGTTCTGCCAACAAATTTTATTTCAGATTGAGGTCAGGGCTTTGTGATGGCCACTTCAATACCTTGACTTTGTTGTCCTTAAGCCATCACAACTTTGGAGGTATGCTTGGGGTCATTGTCCATTTGGAAGACCCATTTGTGACCGATCTTTAACTTTCTGGCTGATGTCTTGAGATGTTGCTTCAATATATCCACATATTTTTCCTTCCTCATGATGCCATCTATTTTGTGAAGTGCACCAGTCACTCCTGCAGCAAAGCACCCCCACAACATGATGCTGCCACCCCCATGCTTCACGGTTGAGATGGTGTTCTTCGGCTTGCAAGCCTCACCCTTTTTCCTCCAAAAATAATGATGGTCATTATGGCCAAACAGTTACATTTTTGTTTCATTAGACCAGAGGATATTTCTCCAAAAAGGAAGATCTTTGTCCCCATGTGCACTTGCAAACTGTAGTCTGGCTTTTTTATGATGGATTTGTGGCTTCTTCCTTGCTGAGCAGCCTTTCAGGTTATGTCGATATAAGACTCGTTTTACTGTGGATATAGATACTTGTCTACCTGTTTCCTCCAGCATCTTCATAAAGTGTTGGGATTGATTTGGACTTTTCGCACCAAACTACGTTCATCTCAAGGAGACAGAATGCACTCGTTCCTGAGTGGTATGATGGCTGCGTGGCACCATGGTGTTTATACTTGCGTACTATTCTTTGTACAGATGAATGTGGTACCTTCAGGCATTTACAAATTGTTCCCAAGGATGAACCAGACTTGTGGAGGTCCACAATTTTTTTTCTGAGGTCTTGGCTGATTTTTTTTGATTTTCCCATGATGTCAAGCAAAGAGACAAGAGTTTGAAGGTAGGCCTTAAAATACATCCACAGGTACACATCAAATTCAGTACACCTCCTATCAGAAGCTAACTGGCTAACTGTCTAAAGGCTTGACATCATTTTCTGGAATTTTCCAAGCTGCTTAAGGCACAGTTAACTTAGTGTATGTAAACTTCTGGCCCACTGGAATTGTGACATAGTCAATTAAAAGTGAAACAATCTGTCTGTAAACAATTGTTGGAAAAATTACTTGTGTCATGCACAAAGTAGATGTCCTAAATGACTTAACTATAGTTTGCTAATATTAAATCTGTGGAGTGGTTAAAAAAATTGTTTTAATGACTTCAGCCTAAGTGTATGTAAACTCCTGACTTCAACTGTATGTACATATCATGTTAATAATGTACGGTTTTTTACCATGACAGTAAAGTTTCTTAAATCTATAGAAACCACAGTAACACTTAACATTAATCTTCCCTTTGTTAAGTGTTTATAAAGGGGTTCATAAATGACTATTAAGTCATTTACAAATGCATTGTAAACCATTAATATGCAGTTATAACAACCTGCATAAAAAGGGTGACTTTTATGCAATACCTGCCAAAAAGTAAGCTTTACCTCACGTTACAAATGCTTAATAACACTTATTCAAATTAATAACCTATGAAAATTTACCTTAATGCAAATTAGACACATATG